>NC_048314.1:26758654-26830997 GCF_013100865.1 Trachemys scripta elegans
GCAGAATACAAGGTAATAATGAAACTATACTAGTCAGCATAATAAGCAGCAGTTGCAGCACAACTTCATCAAACAATTTTTTGGAGTAAATGTCACATTTCCTAACATGGGACATTTTGTAGAGCACATGGGGCCTTCAAGGATGTTATGTGAGTTAGAAAGCAGGTGTTAACAAAGCTCACTTCAGTCGTGGTGGAAGCTTAGAGACTTACACAAAGGGATGGAACATTGTGAATTGCCTGTGCACTTAACATGCAAATTGAGTGAAAATTAACAAGTTTGCAGCCACTTTTTCCATGCACTGAAAACCATTATTCATTTTTCCTTGTAGTAATTTTTTTTTCAAAGGCAACAATCTGCCATGCCAGTCTTTTTCTGTTCTAAAGCTGCATGTATTGTAAGATTTGCAGCCTCTAGTATTCTTTCCAAGTTGGAACATGGGAAGTTTTTTTTTAAAAACTGTTCAGAATAGCTCTGCTTTTTTACAAACAGACATGTGGAAAACCTACTGGGCTTGACTGTCATTTACGCAAGGCCCTTTTTATACTTCTCTGGAAGTGTGAAGGGGTATTGGTGTAAATATCTGGGGGAAAACTAGCATTTTAGATACCAACTGCACTGGTGAAAACTATTTTTGTCTGAAGACTCCGTTATAACACAATAGTCTCCTGGCAAGGTTAACACGGGTAAAGTCTAACAGCATATGTAGGTCCGAGTCATGTGTTCAGTGCTCCTGGAACACGTCAAATCTCTGTTGGCTTTGTCTACTGTAGGCCTCTTTCTTAAATTTCCCATCATTGCCACCACCAGTGATAGCTACAATGGGACTGTCAGTGGCAACTGGCATTTTAACCACTGTTCAACTAGACCTGTTTTTAGACTATATCATAGTTTAGGAGTTCAGATGGTAGCTCCCGAAACATACCATATTTGTTAATGCTGTCAAGGGAGCTGCTGTTGCATAACTGGGTTTCCCAACGTGACTGTATTTCTTTTTTGAAGTGTATTATTACCTTAGTCTGTATGCTATAGATTAGTGGTAGCCAGAACAGTGTTCAAACATTTCTTCTTCCTTCCCCCCCACTCCCCCACCAGCAAGGTGCTAACTACATTCCTCTGGTCAATGCAGATACGGCCAATGCACAGTATAAACAATTCTATAACAATTCTTTGCAAAACTGTACTATAGACTTTCTAATAGGTTTTTTAAATTTTTTAAAATCTTTTCTTAACAAGGTTTGGCCCTGTCTCTGTGCTAGCTTTCAAAGACCGTTTTAAAAACAGCTTTTTTTAATATTTGCTGACAGCCGTGTGAGCTCTGTATTACTTAGTTCTGGTAAGACTTTTCTAATTTGGGGGGCGGGGTGTGGGAAATGCGTTTTTGCATATCTTGCAAGCAGTTTTAATTTCCAGGGATTTTTTCAAATTAAATTCAAGTTCTGCACCATATTTGATGCTGCCATTTTAAATGGGCAGGATTTTGTGATTTATTTTATTAATTCCCCCCCCCTCCTGTTTCAGGCATATTCAGAACATGAGTGAGATAAAGACTGATGTGGGTCGAGCTCGAGCATGGATAAGGTTGTCTCTTGAAAAGAAGCTTTTGTCTCAGCACCTAAAGCAGCTTCTCTCTAACCAAGCACTCGCTAAGTAAGGGTAACTTATTGTTCTTAAAGCTTCCTTATCACAGTATCCTGATTAGGGTTCCAAGGTTGCCTTATGAACTAAGCCTTATGAAAAGCTATCTGCCTCTGCAGCTGGTCTGGGACTGGAGCTAGCTAGTACCAATCAGAGAGAGGGTGTTTCCTACATGGGTCTGGGACAGGCTATTACTTGACACCCTCTATCAAGACCCTGTCAATTTTTGGATTGCTGAGGACCAAATATCTCCCAAAACTAGAAGATTGAAAGGGAGCCACACAGCACCACTTGCAGACCCTGAGCAGAGAAACCCAATCAGAGTACACAGTGAGAAGATTAGGACATCACACACTTCCCACTCCACAGAAGGGAAGGTCTGAGGAAAGCCTGAAGGATGAGAGGCTCAGATGGGTGGCTGTACCTTTGAATAGAATTAGTTCATGTCCATTGATCTTAGCAGACTTGGGCTAAGGTGAGCTGAGGTCTTAGCTATTTGGTCTTGGTTGGAAACAAATTACCCCAGTGGATTTACAAATGCTGACGTGTCAGACTTCACACACATGTCAATTTACAGTCAGTGGTTGAACTACTTTGAAATGGGAAGGGAAGAGCTCTGGGTGTCAGCTGCAAAGGGGGTGGAATCCCCTTTGGCCCCCCCCCCTTATTAACCCTTCATACAGCGTATATACAATATGTATAAAAATTGGAATTGGTGCACATCACCATTGGAAGTATCTGCCTTTGTATAGGAGTTTATTTACTGGTATTAAATACGTAAGGTTAGAGCTTTAGCTGGTTTAAATAGCTGCACTGACTTCAATGGATTTCTGCCAGATTACGCCAATGGCAGATCTGGCCCAAAATACTTTCTATATATGTAGGTTAGCCCTTAGTTTGGTGTTCTGGGGGGTCACAGACCTTTTAATGTTGGTTTAGTGTCTGTTTTTAAAGAGACAGCAATATTTTTGTTTCTCACAGGAAACTTTATAAGCGTTATGCTTTCCTACGCTGTGAAGAAGAACGAGAGCAGTTCCTCTATCACCTTCTTTCGCTCAATGCTGTGGATTACTTCTGCTTCACAAGTGTCTTCACCACAATCAGTGAGTTGGAGACTCAAACTTTGTCTTGAATGAAAAATAGTCACTGTCATGGTGACAGAGGAGTGATCCTGAGACAACACTTTGCAGCATGATCAGTGTATCTGGGCTCTTACCAAGAAGCCTGCAGTCATTGCTACTGAGATCAGCACCTCTGGGTGTTGCTTTGGGTAACCAGCTAAGTGTAAGATCACTTGTGAGTGCTTTGGATAACAGAATTGGATCGTGGAGGAGAGTAGCATTCAGATAATAGTCTAACATTTAAGTGTCCTAGTACAATTTCTATATCTCAGAATTGTGTAGCCCTTCATCTTCTTTTTTTTAACCCAGAAAAGTCCTCCACATCTCAAGGCTCCCCCATATTTCTCCACTATATGTACACCATCCTTGTAGCCTCTGAGAAACAGATAGGACTCCTTGGGGCATGTTAAGAGCACGCTTTGAAGGATGAGGCACTTCGTGTCTCTTTGTGTACATTATGTGTTGTTGCCCCTTTTGACCCAAGCAGCTAATTGAAGTTTGGGGCTTTGGAGATGTTCCATTTGAAAGTAGAAATTGGAGATATTCAGGTATTTCTTCCATGCAGTTTTGGTTACTTATGAGGAGTGTTCGAAGTCATGTGTCTCTGAATGAAGGAGGAGACAAGAACAGAAGGAACATTTTCTTAGCTTACAGCCCCCAAGACTCTGTAGCCAATGCCAGACCCAAAAGTTCTCTAGCTTTTTGCAGGGTCACGCTGTGCTTAAAGGCTCCTGCTTGGCTTTTCTTGCCAGTTTTCTTCTGGTTCTCCCTCTGTTTTTGTCTGTTGCCTTGGTTTCTGTGTGTTCTTTCTCAGTCGCTCGAACACACCTACACAAATCATAGAATCTCAGGGTTGGAAGGGACCTCAGGAGGTCATCTAGTCCAACCCCCTGCTCAAAGCAGGACCAATCCCCAGACAGATTTTTACCCCAGTTCCCTAACTTTGAACTCTCAACCCTGGGTTTAACAGGCCAATGCTCAAACTACTGAGCTATCCCACTCAGCCCAAAAACTCCTGGGTGGGTTCACACACACACTCCTTTTGTCTTAAGTGGGGCTTAAGCATAGGCACTGAGTTTTATTTTTCCCTGGGTTTGCTCAGCCCCCACTCTGCCCCCTCCCCGAAACTCCACCTCATCTCTGCCCCTTCCCTGAGTCCCTGTCCTCACCTTGCCTCTTCCCTCTCCCCCAAGGCCCTGCCCTCACTCCTCCTCTTCCTGCTCTTGTTCCAACCTGTCCCTTGAGGCCCTGCCCGCCTGCCACTCGCTGCTCTCCGCCCTCCCCCAAGTGCCTCCCCCAGTCACCAAACAGCTGATCGGCAGTAGCTGCTGATCAGCTCTGGCTGGTGGGTGCCAAGTACTGTTTTTCTTCTGTGGGTGCCCTGGAGCACCCACAGAGTCAGCGGCTATGGGCTTACGTTTATAGTTATGTTAACTGATGGGTGAGTTCACACCTGTCAGCCACATGGACTTTTAACCCACCAAGCTGTTTCAACATTTTCATTGACATGGACTGCATGTGCAGTTGTGCAGCACCTCTGCAGACCACGTACAGAATCAAAATGGCATCCTCTGCATAGTGTGACCTCGCATGCATTTTACGTGCAAGGTCACTCTGTGTGGTGGAAGCTATTTTGTAGAGCATGTCTGCTTTGGGGGCCAATGGAATTGTCCCTTTGGCCACCAGTGTGACCAGTACCTTCCCCTTCTCTTTCCTTATCCCTCCCCACATGACTGAAAGGCTTGTTTCCCCTCTTCTTCCTCCTCTCCTATATACTCAAGGAGTGACAATGGGCCAAAACCTAGACATCAACTTGTTTTCCCCTCCCCAACAGTGGGAAGTGCTACCATTAAGTTGCTGTGTTGACCTTGGTCTCTTTATTTTCACATCCTTATTTCTTTAGAAGGTGAAGTAAAGTCAGTCTTTGATGACTAGGTAAAGTTTGGGCTTATCTTTTAACTTTTCCTCTTCTTAAGCTTTCATTAAGGAAATGAGTGATTACAAAAGAGTGCAGTGTCCATGGAGGTTTTACTGTATCTTGTTTTCTGGGCCATCAGTGTTGGCAACTTACTCCTCTGGGACGCAAGAGTGAATTTGTGGCATTGTGTATACAATATTGAGATGATGCATGCACCAGTAAAAAGGGATGATTTCCTTAATCAAAGGAAATGCCAGGTTTGCAAAACATCAGGAAAGCAACTCTTGCAGTAGAAACGGGTGTGATTCCACTCTGTCCAGTGCAAGTTGGGACAAGTGGCCAGCCCTGTTTTTCTCACTCAACTATGCATTAAGCATCAAGCCCTACTGAGATTCCCATATATTTTAAGTGGTGCTGAGAGAAGTGTGTCCACTGAGAGTCTGCTTCATAATATTTCCACTCAGCTAGAGGATGAAAGCTCCAAATCTGTCTTCAGTCTGACAACCTCATATTAGCAGCTTTGCCAGTATTCTGATACGTAGGGGTATAATGATGTATTCGAATTATAATGTTCCACTTTTAAAATGGAGATGGGATGAAGCAGGCATTTTCTGAAGTCCTTTATTGCTTTGAACTGCAAGGTGAATGCTCCTAGTTTTCATTGTGGTACAACAGCAACACCTGGTGGTTATTCAGATCAATCTCAAATATATTGTTTATGCACAAGTAAGGGAATGCCTCCCCATCTCATTCTCTGATTTTAAATGTGGGAGACTATCTCAGTTTTATATTGGGGTCCATTTTCATAGTGTTTGACTTACTGGCTTATGCATCATGTTTGGCACATATAACCACTGAAAAATGTTGGCAGGTCTTCATTTGAGTATATTAACTCCAAATGTTGCAAGAGAACAGCAAAAAAACCCAAAGGACATTGTTTAAATTTGAAGGGCAAAATGCTCCTGGTCTCTTCTCAATGTGCAGATCTATGAGATCATTTTGTTTGCAATGGCAGAGACTTAAGGAACTGGTACTTGAAGCTGCTCTTATGGACAAGTAATAATTGGTGCCTGTGTTGAAACCACCCAACAGCTGCTTTGCAGATCAGCTTTATTTTAACATAATTATTCTTTTTCTGTCTATAACTGAGCTATCTAGACTTGAAATGGTTTCATGACCTCTTTCTTTTATGCTCAGAGTATCTGTTTTCATAGTTGGTGCAAATACTGCATTCTGGATACTTTTAGAATTGTCTCATTTACCTTCGGTATTGAGAGATTTTTACTTGTAATGCTACTGAGATACAGCACAAGAGCAAAGTCCTAATTATACTATATCGTGTAAACTACGTTTTAAAAAATGCAGCTTTAATTCTGGTTTGTTTGTTTTCTCATTTTAGTGATTCCATACAGGACTGTGATAATACCTATCAAAAAACTAAGCAATGCAATCACCACATCAAACCCATGGATTTGTGTTTCAGGAGAACTAGGAGATACAGGAGTAATGCAGATTCCTAAAAATCTTCTAGAAATGACATTTGAGGTGAGTGCACTCTTCTTTTTTCAGTAGTCAGTATTGAGCACTACCACCAGAACATTTATTTTACTAGTTTTTATTTTGTGTTCAGAGCACAACTCTTTAAATAGCGTCTGAGTGTTCAAGGTCACTGTAGATTTTAAATGAAAAGCAGAAAGCTAGTGCTTTTAAAGTTACTGTCCTTACTGATGGACAGAACATATCACTCTCCTGTCGGAACTTTTTCACTGGCTTTCCTTTACCCACCGTGTCTAATTTATACTTCTTGTCCTCATCTGAATAGCTCTGTACAACTCCTCTCAACCTACATCCCTCATGACATTTCTTACTGTTCCCTGCTTTCCCTTTGCTCTGCCAGTGACAACAGCCTCACTATGCCACTCTTACCCTCTCTTCCATCTTCAAGCTTGTCTCCCTGCTGCCCCAGATCTATTTGAGCTCCCCGTGCTGGACACTCAAGTCTGTTGTGGGGGATCAAAATGCTGAATCCCACATGCCCTTAGCCTGCTGGGGCAGGGCAAAGTTTAGGCAATGTGCATGGCAGGGGACTTCTAGGCATGTGCTTCAGTCGTACACCTTGTGTCTGACATTCCTCTTGTCAGGGGGGACTCGGCAGTCCAGTTTCCTAGGTCCTGAAACTAGTGCCATCTCCCCAAGCCTAACAGCAGCTCTTGTATGTTCCCCAGAATGTCACCAAAGGTGAAGGTCTGCTAGTTTACAGTTTACCTCTTCAGGGGTACATGACAGTGAACGCCGCTGCCACACACACACACACACACACACTGCACAGAATCTATACAAAATAATATACCCCTGTATAGATTTCTCTGGTTCCTCACCACTCTGGAGAGTTCTTTTGGACTTGAGCAGAGTCACCTGGGGTGTCTAGAATCCTTCCCCTGGAGTTCATGAGTCTTTCCAGCCCATCTGGCTTTCCCTGACCATGGTTAGGCCACAGTTAAACCAACCCCCCTGCTAACAAAGCCTGCTCATCTCTTCCACACTCCTGCCAAAGCTTCCTGTCCCTCCAAAAGCCTTCCCCCTTTTGCCTTCCGAGAGTCCTTTTTAAATCCTTGCTCTCTCCCTTTGTTCTGTTTGGGGATTTTCCACACACTCCACTTCCCCTTTCTTAAAGACAAGTTGGAGAAAGCGCATTAAATCCAGAGCACAGTCATTACAGTTAATGACTCTTCTTTGTCCCTGGTCTGGTAAGTATGTGCTGCAACCCATGTCAGCAAGCAGTGCATTCCGCAGCCACGTTAGGGTACTTCTACACTGCAGCTGGAGGAGTTGCAGTTCAGGTAGCTCTGGCCCAAGTGGCAGCTTGGGCTAACTGCCCAAGTACAATCCCTTCTGATACCCTAGGTGTGTACTCAGGCAGCTAGCCCATGCCACTGCTGCTACACTGCTGTTTGTAGTATACTGACTCACTCAAAGCCAGTGTGTGTACATCTCCCCGACCTGGAAATTACATCTCCTGGTACAGTGCAGACATACCCATAGAAACATTCTCTGATCCAACAATTTCATAACTTCATAGCATCAGACATAATTAATGCCTTGATTTCATCAATCAGTTGACAATTATGGACTGATAAAAACATTGCATCTGGTACCAAAATGAAAATTTATCATACCAGCCTACTAACATTATTACTCAGTTCTGGAAGCAGCTGCATTGAATGAAACAAACATCAGAAGGCTGGAGGCAGTAGAAATGGAAGATTGAAGATGTGAAGTGGAATGATTTTTTAAGACCAGCTATGTTAAAAAGAGAGTAGAATGTGAAATGAGGATACTGGATTGACTCCAGCAACAAGATTTATGATGGTGGGGACACTGCAAAAGACAGACAAATGATAGGATGCCAAAGAAAATAATGCAACCACAATCAAGGTCAGTCTGACCTAGAGGCCAACCACTGACTAAATACTGAGTGATTGTCTACACTTATGGAGGGATTAATGAGCAGCGATTGATACATCTGCAGTCGATTTAGCAGGTCAAGTGAAGACCTGCTAAATCAACTGCAGATCCCTCCACCGCCGACTCCTGTACTCCACCAGATCGAGAAGAGTAGAGGGAGTTTACGGGAGAGCGTCTCCCGTCAACTGCGTAGTGTGAACCCTGTGGTAAGTAGATCTAAGCTACACCAATTTGAGTTACGCTATTCACATAACAAATTGTGTAGCTTAGATCGAATTTCCCCTGTAGTGTAGACAAGGCCTGAGATATCCTACGTGGGGACATGACCAGACTAGGCTTAATGGAGGAACAGGCCCTGGACAGGAATGAATGGTGATGTAGTACTTTGTCTTGTGTCAGCAAAGATGCTCTGGGATGAAAGAGACACGGATCATCCCTCCGTAAACAGTGATCCCCCAGTATGCCAGACCTTTTATCTCTCATCACTCAGATCCCTTGTAAAGACCCCACCTCTTCTGCAATGCTCACAAATGCTTGTCCACATTGGCTATAAGACACTTAGATGAATAATGTATTTAACAGGGGAAGTCTCTATGTTAACATCTAAAGCACTGTTCCGAAAAACACTTGTTCTTGTGAGTAGTCCCATTGAGTTCAATGGGATTACTTGTGGGTGTAAAGATACTCTCATGTATAAATGTTTGCAGGATTGGGACCTTAGATTGTAACCTCTTTCAGTGAGGGACCTGCCCTTTATATGTTGTGTTGTATATAGCATCTAACAAAATGGTGCCCAGTCTTCATTGGGGCCTCTGGTCATTACTGTTATGTAAATATTAAATAACATTGCTCTGGACGTTGCAGTATCGTTTTCTACTTGTCTGTCTTTTTGTGATCATAAGCTTCTCAGGGTGAGTACTTTGTCTTATGAAGAACTGAGCACATTGGCATTTAATGATAATGACTAGTTTCCTGCCACAGAATGATTACTTATTCAGCTTCTCAAAAATATCTTGTAATTTTGAACATATTGAAAACAAATTTCATAAATAAAAACAGTTTTCTTGCCTGTTTAGCTAAAAACAAAGTGGTTAACATGACTTATAATTATGTATCGTAAGCTCTCACTGCAAAGAATATACATCTATTAATGGGCTATACATTTTTGAGGTCCTAACTGAATAAAATAGGAACAAAGAAACCTCAATTATGCTGTTTTTAGCTGCATTTGCTTAATTAAGAATCCATGCTTCACTATTTTGTTTAATTTCATTTGCTTTATGAACTATACTATTGTGGGCCATCTTTCTATAAAATGAATAAAATCTGTGGTGGTTTTTTTGTTCTGTTTTTTTTTCATTTGCAGTGCCAGAATTTAGGAAAGCTAACAACTGTTCAGATTGGTCATGACAACTCAGGATTATTAGCCAAGTGGCTGGTAGATTGCGTCATGGTGAGAAGTGAAATTACAGGACACACATACAAGTAAGCAACAAGTTTCAAAGTTTCTAACTTTCTAAATCTGAAATCCCTGCCTGATCGACAAAACACTAGAGATCTCTGGTGTCCTTTTTGGGTCTGCTGAACTATGATGGAGACAGGCGACTCAATTTAGGTTTTAGAGATGGAGAATTTCAAATTGAAATTCTCTAGGTTTCAGAAACCTACAATTGAAGCTGAAGAATCTGATTAGAAATACATGGGGAGGCTTGAAAGTATGAGATTTTATTAGTCTGCTGAGACAGGACAGACTGCATAATTTTAAAGTGCTTATCACCATTGCCTCTAATAGCCAAATTGATGGGCTTATGTCTGTCCAGCACAGCTGTATATAAATAAATTCCATTTTTCTTCCCAAAAGCTTGAATGGCAGTTTTATTTTAGGTAAATCTTCGTAATGGAAGTATAAACAATTGGTTTTAAAAAGCCATTAAATGTCAGAATACTTGAACAAGAATACAGAAGTATAGCTTTCAAGAAAATGAGTTCTTCAAATGGCTGCAGATGTGCATACCACTCTAGTGTGCATGTACTCAGTGTACCGAAACCAGAGAACTTGCTTAGGAGTGCCCATCGGGGAGTCGCTCGTGCCTCCATGGCTGTATGAGTTGGCACCTCCCCAAACCAGGTCCTTCTCTCTGTCCACAGCTTGATTTGGAGCATTCAGTGTGGTGTCTCACCCCACGTTCTTTGTCACAGTGGTTTTATTTATTTATTTTTCTGTAAATAGTTAAGTTGAGTAGTACCTTAAGATTTAATTTAGCTTAGGATATTTAGTAGCATTTTAGCCCAGGGTGATGCCTTCTCTGGGTTCTAAACATTGTCCATCATGTGGTGGTGCTGCTATCCCTACTAGTGAACCCCCCCCTCCCCCGATCCGAAGTTCATTGTGCCTTGGTGAAGGGCACCCTACTTAAGGCTTCTCTACCAGTAAGTTGTTTAAGAAGAGAACACAGATTTGTGTTTGAAGGCAGTGCCTTTATGGAGAAAGCCATGAGTCTCACTTCAGCTCTGGGGACCGCTGCAGATCATCAGGTCCTCCAGAGAGTGCCTAAGCTAGAATGGACAGGAGCTCCATGTCCAGACTTGGATTATTCACCCAGCAAAAAGAGGGATCGTTCGTTCTCCTTCCTCTGGTACCCTGAGGAAAATGGACTGGGGCAGCTCCAGTGTTCAGAGAGATTTATCCTCCTTGTCTAGGAGGAGTGCAGACTGACATCCTGAGTCTTTTGGGATGTGGATAAAGCTGGGCCTTCAACCCACTCTCCAGTGCCAGTGGCTGATCAACCAGACTGTACCATTGACTCCGGTACCACTCTGGGGGCATCTGCTGAGACCGGCACTGATGATGATGGTGTCCACACAGACACTCTCCATACCACTGATGTATCAGGCAGCAGCAAACTTGCTATGCCTGTCTGTTCCTGACTCACCACTTAAGAACACTTGACTTTAGTGGCTTCATCTTCTTTGTCCTCTGCATTTCCTGGATTGATGGCTGACTTATTGTCTGCACCTCCTCATATCCAGGGTCCTGAATTATAGTCTGCTTCCTGTATAGTAGCTAGGGGACTGCTGGCACAGAGATGCTATCTTCAGTACTGATGACAGTTCCAGAACAGTGTACATCTGCAGGTCCAGTACCCACTTCACTTTCAGTACCAACTGTCCGGTTCAGTACCAAGTGTGATGCCTTTACCAGTACTCAAATTGCTTTTGACTGTACCACCATTGGTGCCAATGAGGCTGTTGTGTTGGACTGCAGATGATGTGGGCCATTTATTGGTCCCATCTGGAGTGGTTCCTACATTACTGCCAGCTACTTGGAAGTGTCTTCAAGATTAAGTGCTGAAGCCTCTTCCTCTCCTTTGCCTTCTTGATACAGCTATCCAAGCTCGAGACCTCCTGGGAGTCACCGTCGGTATCGTGATCAGTACTGCTCCCACAATCGGCTTCCTGGCCTACCTCCTACTGGCCATCAATGCCACATCCACAGTGGCCTCCTTGGAATTCCTGGGAGGTTCCTCGTTTGGTGAGGTCCCAATTGTCCTCTCAGTCCAAGGCTAGATCACCTGTTCCTCTGGTAGTTTCTCCACATGGGCCAACTGTGCTTTAGCCACAGGCTGAGGAGCTGTCTCTGACTTGATGGAGTTGAACCCTTGGTACAGTCAAATGCATTGCCATGAGAGCAGTGGTTCTCAAACTTTTGTACTGGTGACCCCTTTCACATAGCAAGCCTCTGAGTGTGAACACCTCCCCCTCCCCTCCTGCTTATATGTTAAAAACATTTTTTAATATATTTAACACCATTATAAATGCCGGAGGCAAAGCAGGGTTTGGGGTGGAGGCTGACAAGTTGCAACCCCCCCATGTAATAACCTCACGACCCCCTGAGGGGTACCGACCCCCAGTTTGAGAACCCCTGCACAAGAGATTCTGGTGGTTCCATTTCCTTTTTCTTCCTCTTCGCCAGACAATGCTACCATGCCTGAATCCTCATCTCTGGTACGAGAGGACTTTAAATCCTATCAAGTTATCCTGAGATAAATGGCATCTCCATTGGATATTCAGGCTGTGTGTTCAAAAGAACCCATTAGTTAGTGGATGTTCTTCAATCCTCAGCTCCGAGGAAAGTGGCTCTCCCTATAAATGAAGCAATATTGGATCCTGCCAAATTTCTGGAATACCCCAGTGTCTATAACACCCATGGCTAAGCTTACTGACTAGATATTATGTCATCATGGAAGGGTTTGAATATTTTCCATCCACCTCCTAATTCCCTGTGACTGTGACAAATCCGAGTACGACAGAGGAGGTATAAATCTACTTCTAATCAGAGTCTAAACGTTAGATTGGGTGAGGATAAAAGTGTATTCAATTTCCTCGTTACAAATGCACATTGCCAACCTGCAAGCATTGTCTAAATGTGACTGTAAATTGGGGCGCTATGTCCAAACTTACAGATAAATTACCAGAATCCTCCAGGGAAGAGTTTAAGGCATTGATTGCAGAGGCCTGTTTGGTGGCCACGATGTCTCTACAGTCAGCACTGGATGTGGCAGATGTTTCATCCAGACATATAGTTGCGGCTGTGATAAGGCCCTGATGGCTACAGAACTCCAGCATAGCTCCTGAAGTTCAGCAGGCCAAAGAGGACTTTAGCATTTGGTTAGTTTTTGTTTTCTGAGAAAACTGGCAACTTTATTTTAAGGACTCCCAAGCACTTTACAGCCTTTGGGATTTACATAGGCCATCCCTCTCATCTCGCAGGTTATCCTCAAACTGAAGTTGAACCATGCAAAACTGATACTTATTGTGCCAGCTTGGCCAAAACAATATTTATTCTCCAACCTTCTCAATCTGTCCGACCTCCCAAATCTCTTCCTCTCCTTCCCGGCCTGCTGACTTAGCACGATAGCCATGTTATTCATCCCGTACTAAGCAATCTACGCCTCACAGTGTGGATGGTATGTGGCTAGATGAAGAGGAAGGGCAATGTTTGGAAAGAGTTAATAAAATCCTGCTTAAAGGTATAAAACCATCTACATATTTGGCTAAATAGAGGTTTTTTTGGTTTGGTCAGTATCTAAGGGAATTCAGTCTGTCAGCTCGTGTTCAGGACATTTTGGGATTATTTGTTATATTTGAAGTCCTTGGGTCTTTGAGGGTTCACTTGGCAATGATTTCATCATTCCATCCTCTGATCCAAGGAAAGTAGTTTACCCAAACTCCATAATAGTAAGATTTCTAAAAAGTATTTTCTACCTGTGAAGGAAATGGTCTCTTTGTGGGACCTTAATACTGTGCTGGCCACCCTCACCTATCCTTCGTTTGAGCTGACAGCAACCTCTTATTGTATCTCCTCTCCCAAAAGATAGCCTTTCTTGGGTCTATAGCAGTCAGCGAGTTACAAGCCATTCCGGGCAGAACCTCCGTATTCTCAGTTCTTCAAAGACAACGTTCTTAACACCACATCTGAAGTTTTTGTCCATGGTGATTTCACAGTTTCACCTTAACTAGCTTATTTACTTGTATATATTCTTTCCTAAGCAGCACTCAAATATAGATGAGCAGCATCTGCATGCGTTAGATGATGAGTCAGTGCTTGGTGTTCTTTCCGGAAAGGCCTAAGCCATTTCGTTCATCACCTTGAGTTTTTTTATCCCCTGTGAGGATTGGTGAAAGGTCAGCTTGTCTCCGCAGACAGTTTCCAGGTGGATAACTTCCTGTATTACCACAGTTTGAGTAGCTCAGACTGTGGCCCCATGGACATTATGGACTCATTTGACAAGAGCCTAAGTGATATCAGTTGTGGTTCTCGGTGTTGTTTCTCAGTGTGGCTCTCTGTGATATTACACATTTGAGGGCTACATGGTCTTCCATACATACTTTTACACCACAGCATCTGTCAGATGCAATCTTTGGGAAGGCAGTGCTGTGCTCATTGTTGAAGTAAACTCAGAGCTCTACCACCTACTGGAATTACTTGTGGGTCACCTGAATCCATGTCTTCAACCACCATGGTTGCCAACCTGGATTCAGGTGACTCACAAGCAAAGAAAATATAATTATTTACCTGTATTGTAATTGTTGTTTTTCAAGATGTGGGTGCAGACATGTATGCCACAACCCGCCTTCCTTCCGCTCAGCTTCAGCGTCTCCAGCATTGGAACCTGGGGCAAAGGAACTGAGTAGGGGGCAGGGTGGTGCTGTCGTTGCAGAGCCATGGGAGGGTATATTGGGGTCAGAAGGTGTAAGTGCGCCCCGATGGATAATGCTGAACAAATTTTTCTGGCTTCGTTGTGCTGGGTGCGTGCACACATGAGTGGAATACGTCTGCACCCCATCTCGAAGAAAAATAGTTACAGTATAGGTAAGTAACTGTTGTCTTTGGGTTTTTTAATCTGCAGTTGTGGCTATACATGCTTTCATTTTGTATATGTAGAAACCTAAAAGAGCCTTATCAAATACTTCTGTATAACACATTTGTTTTCTACTGTCTAGTGCTTTCATACAAGCTTGAAGGCTATTTCCTTTTGATTTGACAAATGTAGATGGTTTTTCTTTGTTTTTAATGGAGCTAAAGCTAACATTGCTGTCTTAATTACATTTTGCAGTCAAGAAACATGGATGGTTAGCACAGCTCTGATAATAGGGATGGCTTGTTGCACAATCAACAGAGATCTCTCTCTTTTTCCAAGACAGAATTTTTTTTCCGTTTCTTAGAAGTAGAGGGGTTTGGTTTTTTAAATGGCAGTTTTTGACTCTGGAGATTATTTTCCACCAGATAAGTGTTTAGGTGGGCCATAGTGGAGCCCTGAAATAGTTATGTCCCTAAACTTTGAATTCAAGTTAAAATGTTCAGCTAGTTCAAACTCTTCTGTTGGGTGGTACCACAGATTCCCATGTGGACGATGGCTGGGGAAGGGAGTTGATGATGGCAGTCTGGAGAGAATTCTTATTGGAGAACTGATAACTTCAATGTCGGATGAAGATCTTGGGAAGCAGTGCCGTACCCCCCCTCAACAGAAATCCCCAACCACAGCTCGCAGACTGAGTATCACCTCCCTTACAGGAAAAAATACAAGTAAGCCCCTGCCGTTTCCTGTGCTCACAGCTATAACATGGGGGTAGTGACTACTGGGAAATAAAATAATGTATTTTAGCCTTGTAGCATCTTTAACAGGATTGTAACCTCTAAAACCTAGGTCCAGTCTGAAGGAACAATGGTTTCTAACCATCACTGTGCTTCTAATTTGCTCTGTGACTTTGGGCAAATGACTTAATCTACCTGAATTTCCCCATCTGTCAAATGGGGATAAAACCTCTCACTCAGAGCACAAAATTTTGATGCTTATTGTAAAGTGCTAAATACTAAGTATTTTATTTCAGTTACCAGTGTCTGTTTCTCTCCAGGCAAAACATAATCTAAAGAGCAACATGAATCCAGTGCTGCTTTCCATGAGTGTGGTTCCATGTCTGAGCACGAGTTCAGAGCATTTCCTGAAGGGTGGGGACGGCAAAGCTCAGGAATTCAATTGCCTTCCAACTCACATGAGGCATTACTTTTGACATGTGGAAGGCCATCCGTATTTTAAACAAAAACACTGAATTGTATTATGTTGAAAAATTGGCAAGCGTTTGGGGAAAAAAGCTCTGAGAATGATTCAGTGTTGAGTGGGAGATGAAAGAAGCTCTATCTATTTAGCTTATCAGAACAAATGTTAATAAATTACACAATGACATCCTGTAAATACCTACATGGGAAGAAGATTTCTGATAGTAGAGAGCTGTAATGTAGCAAGATCCAATAGCTGAAAACTGGAGCTAGATAAATTCAGACCATATATAGGACACCATTTTTTTTTTTTTTTTTAAGTTAGGGTAACTGACCATTGGATTAACATATCAAGGGATGCTGTGGATTCTGTCACCTTGAAGTTTTGTTTTTTTTTGTTTTGTTTTTTTTAAAGCATCCAATCTAGATTTAAATATATGCTCTAGTTCAGCAAGAAGTTGTGGACTTGATGCAGGAATTCCTGGGTGAAATTCTTCAGCCTGTGTAGGGCCGGCGCAACCCATTAGGCGACCTGGGCGGTCGCCTAGGACACTGCAATTTGGGGGGCAGCGACTGCGGCAGTATTTCGGCAGCAGGACCTTCCGCCGCCTCTGTGGGGGGTGGCATTTCGGGGCGGGACCTTCCACCGCCTAGGGTGGCAGAAAAGCTGGCAGCACTCCTGGGCTTGTGTTATACAGGAGGTCAATCTAGATGATTCTAATTGGTCCCTTCTGGCCTAAAATCTGTGAAGAACTCTTAGCAATAAAAGAGTGCTGGATGTATATGTGATGGACAGAGCTTCATTAACTGAAATAAATTATTTATAAAGGAAAGTCCTTGGCCTGTGCAGTTTGTCTGGCAATTAATTTGATTCATTTTGATGTTGTTCCCTGGTCATCTATAACTGAGATTCATAGATTTGCTTAGCGCAAATAACTCCATAAGCTCTTCCTGTATTAAAGATTGAATGTTTCCTGCAGTTTGAACCAAGTTTGGTAGTGTGTGAATTTGATTTAATGTGCATTGTCTTAATGTTCTCATATTCAGCGACTGTGCTTTCTATTAATTTACAGAACCTAATGCAGGGCAGATCCAAGAAGGAATTGGGGAAGCTGTGAACAATATTGTGAAACATTTTCACAAGCCCGAGAAAGAGGTACTCTATCATAAAATATATTGTAATTAGAAGAGGAAATACATGTAAACCTTTTTATAACCAGGAAAACCGGGATCAGTGTACCAGTAACCAGAGTTACACCAGGCTTTGAAGCTTGTTGTACTTAAGAACCGTATCTTTTTGTTCCATAGAGAGGCAGCCTTACCATTCTACTGTGTGGTGAAAATGGCCTGGTTGCAGCACTGGAGCAGGTCTTCCACCATGGATTCAAATCTGCTCGGATTTTCCACAAGAATGTATTCATCTGGGATTTCATAGGTAAACTGGTGTGTTATGTTGGGATGAGGGGAGAAAGGGTTAGAGGGAAATGGCCACAAGTGTGCGTACCTCAGATTTTAATAAGCTTGGGTTCCATTCAGTTCCTACAGGACAAACTTTAAGTCTCCTAATCTAACCCTATGTGAGTGTTGTTTAAGTGCAATTGTGCTCTGTGTTGTAAAAAATACAAATACACTCCGGGCCCTGAGCAGCTTTCATTTTAAAAGACAGGCACAGATGAGATTAAGTGAACTGGAAAACCCAGGTGAGGTGTTAACTTGGGATAGTAACCGTGTTGTTGTGGTTTTTTTTTTTTTTTTTTTTTTTTTTTTTTTTTTTTTTTTTTTTTTTGGTTTTTTTTTTTTTCTTTGTCACCAACACATATATAATATTGGGGGGGAGTAGGGAGGGTCTTTAACTGATGTGGATTAATAATGTATTTTAGCCTCGTAGAAGAAGCGGGTGTTAGGAGGTGTTTGAGGGGAATGGCTGGCATAGTTTGGGAAGTTACCCAAGCAGAGGGAGCAGCAAATGAAAGCCCAGTGTCAGGAGTTGAAGAAGGAAACAATGTAAATGAGGCCAGTGACTTTTGGCAGATTCCAGTGAATGGGGTGTGGAGGGTGGGGATGGGAAATCTTAAATTTGATATAGTGGGTAGGGGTGAGCCAGTGAAGGGGTTTGCGGGAGGGGAGTGATCTGGCCTGCTCAGGAAAGGATGAAGATTTTAGTGGCTGTTTTCCTAACTCAGTAGAGAGGCGTAATATGTGGCAAATGGGGAGGCAGTACTGGAGCCACTTTTCGTAATCAAGGGAGGGGAGGATAAAAGTGTCACAAAGCAAAAGAAGGAAAGGTGTGTTTTTTGGTTTTTTTTTTGTTTGTTTTTTTCATATGTGGCAAAACAAGCAGTAGCAAGACTTGATAATAGGACTTGATGTATGAGGAGAAAGGAAAAAGTAGTCAAAGATGACCCAAGAACACAAGTCTGAGCCACAGCAAGGATGATGATTGTACACAGCAATAGCAAAAGGGGTGTGTGGGGAGGGCTTGCTGGGAAAAACAAGGACAAATTTACGTACAATAATTCCAGAGCTACATCTTTTGAGACAGCAAAAGATGAGAAGAAATGGTTTTGGGAAGGAGGTGACAAGGAGGAAATGTACAACTGCAGCATGTGACTAGAAATGAGCTCTGGAACCACTTTTGGAAATGAGTTCAGGTTCTGATCCAAATTAAACTTGGCTTCCCTCAAATCCAAATTTGTCCACTTCACAAGAACTGCTACATGTTTGAAAACCTTTTCTCCACAGACAACCAAGACATGAAATGATAGAGGGTTTTGCTTCTCAGATTGAGACTTATTGATACAGACATATTTGTAGGGGTAGCTTGCATGCCATCTATTAGAACTGCATTTTCATAAACAGTAATTCATTGAAATATTTTGATAAAGAAAGAAGGCAATTCTTTGGCAATTTCATAAGATACAAACCTAGTAAATGAGGTGTTGGGAAATGGCTTTCAACTACAATCTGAAGAAAAGCGATACCGATTAGAGAATAGTCTTATTCAGTGGATGTTATACAGGTTATTATCTATTGGTCCATACTGCTCAGCCCTTGGGACTCAGGAATATATTTTAAGGGAACAAATAAATTAAGGCTCTTAGCCTGAGGGAAGATCTCACTCAGGAAATCTGTAACTAGTAGCTAATGGCATTTATAAAATGGGAATAATTAAACTATTTAGCGCCACAAAAATGCCTATAATCACTAAACTAATTCATGATGCTAATTTAAGGTACAATATACAGTGACCACATTTGCCAACTGTCACCACACAGCAGTTTCTGAGACTACCACACTTTATTTAGATAGGATATATAGTAACCATGAGGTAGCTTTTGGCGCATGCTGACTTTTTTTTTTTAATGGCTTTCTTTGCATAATTGTAAGGTGCTGAGGTGGCTTCAAAGTGTTTTGAATTAATCATTGCATGGTTTTACTTTCTCTCTGCAGAGAAAGCAGTTGCTTATTTTGAAACCACTGACCAGTTTGGGGACAACGAAGAGGACGTCTTGCTTCAGAGATCATCCTGCAAAACATTCTGTCACTATGTAAATGCTATCAGTACTGCACCAAGGAACATCGGGAAGGATGGCAAATTCCAAATCCTGGTTTGCCTGGGGACTAGGTACAGAGCAGCATTCTTCACTGTGGTGTTCTCTAATGTTGGATTAGTCAGTTGAACACTCTGTATCACTCTTATTGGACACTTTAATTTACCAGCTTAAAATATCTTGGACATATAAATTGGCCAGTTCATACTTTTAAATAAATGTCCTTAAGAACAGAAGAGAAATTTAAGTAAGATATGTATTATTCCTGATGATTAGCATATACATTTCTGCAAGTCACTTTTTTCTGTTTTAATGAAATTCATGGTAATGCAGGGAAATTGTGTGCATGAGCTTCTCTTTACATGATATTATACACTAAGTACAGGCCTCGTGAGTTCAGGGTGCCCTCAAAAGAGGAATCAGTCCACCTCTTCCTCCCCCAGCTCTCTTTTTAATAACCCAAATGAAAACGGGCACATGGCTATTTCTGTCTTTGCTAAACCTTGTGGGAAGAAAATCTGCCTTTCCTAATAGGATTTTGAGCACTTCTGTTGATATTTTTTTCCTTTTTCTCTTCCTTTGTCTTTATGTATCTAGATAATTTTAAACCTGCATTTCACCAATACAGAATTCCTGGACTTTTCTTTCCTTGCTAATGGCCTGGAAATTAAACTGAATCTTTCCCCATGGCATTAATCTGACTTCCTTGATCTCTTCCCCTGTCTTTACTCTCCCATGTCAGTCCTCAAAAAATTGAAATCATTATGCCATCTACAGTGTGGTCAGGGATTAATATTAAAGTAGGCTCTAGAAGTTTTCTTTCTTTTTTTTTTTTTCCCATTGACCCAAATACAACAGTGTACTTATGTTTCTCTGAACAGAAATAGGGAAGTAGTAAAAACAAATTAATTTGTACTGAAAACTGGGGTGGGGCATCTCTTATTACATGCTTGTGCAACATCTAGCACAATGTGGTACTCACCTGATTGGGCCTCTAGGTGCCACTGCATATAAATAATAATATAAACGGGATCCCAATTATTATATGGGGAGCTTTTGAGTGCAAATGACACACGTCACCTATGCAAAAATGGACACTTGTGTTCTGGGGTGTGTTAAAGGCAAGAGTTCAGATTAAGTTCTGCTGGACACAGCAGATTGCATTAATTCCATTCTTCTCTCTGTAGGGATCACTTCCTTCCTCAATGGATTCCATTGCTAGCAGAGTGTCCTGCCATCACAAGGATGTATGAGGAGAACGCCCTTCTGCGGGACCGCATGACAGTGAATTCCCTCCTCAGAGTCCTACAGACATTACAAGATTTCAACATCATCCTAGAAGGGTCACTCATTAAAGGAGTGGATGTTTAGCATGGCTTTGATGAGAACTTCATTATTTCTCTGCTAAGCAAGCAAACAAAAATTGGGGACCTGTTAGAACTTGAATGCTGCGGTAGTGCATCACTGTAAAGCAGAGCACCCTGTTATCGGGTGGGAGTGGGAAACCCAGTTTACACCAGATTCAGGACTGTCCTAAAGCTGCAGACAAGCTAAAATGCGGTATTGTAGTTTATTTGAAACAGAATAAAATAGAGTATTTTCATGTGTTAGATGTATGTAAATATGCTATCTTCTTTAAGAAATTATATTAATCTTCAAACTTTTCTTAGACAATGTTCTTGTGCTGAAAATAAGTAGCTTAAAACCGTGGGACAGCTGTGGGGGGTGGGGGGAGAGATGTTGCTGCTTGGTAGCAAGGAAGAAGCCAGTCAATGTGTAAATACAGTGCAAACTCAGCAGGGCTTTTTTCAGGTGTTGCAAAAGAACACAGCAAAGTATCAATATGTAGCCACTGCTATCATCTCATTCTTTGAAATGTTGTGAATGTATACCGTTTACCCTACTGTACACGGTTTCCCTTACTTTATGTTTTAAAGATCCAAGCCTCTCCGTGTGTATAAGCTGTGAGTTGTCATATTTAAGATCTTTTGTGTAATTTTTATCAATCAGCACAAGGTGAGGTGCAAATGAAATGTTTAAACACTGGACATGAGGAATTGTTGAGCCTCCAAGAAGCCTGATATCATCTGTTTTTTAAAAAAATCCAGTACAGCACCAGGCTATATTTGGGAAATGTCAATAACTTGATTTGTCATTTTGTCCCTCTTCTTTCTGGGTTTTGTTCAGATTTCCCCTCCCCCGTCTGCATTTGTACTGTGGATGATGACGTATGCTTCAAGAGGTTGTCTGCTTCTATAGGTTTGTTGAATAACTTGGTTCAGAAGATGAACCAAGCTCTGTTTCGGTTTTTATGTTGCTATAGAGCCACAAACACCGATTTTGCTGTGCTACAGGACTGTTTCAACCAGTTGTGAAATACTGGCAAGTTACTAGTCTTCCTTTATCCTGGGGAGTAAGTGTTCCTGGGAGGCACAGGATCGCTTTGGTTTTGAATAATTCAGCTATAGAAAAGAAGTGAGGCAAGGGGAATTGGTGTCAAGGCTTCTGTCTCATACTGTTTCAAACTAATAATGTGTTAAAGAAACACAAATGTCACAGGCACAGAACTCGGAGAAACTGGGAGCTGCTGGAGTTCCATATGCTAAAATAAAAACTAAATCAGTTGTGTGATACATCCCAGATATTTGCTGCATGCTATCATTCAGTTTTCCTTCCACTGAGATTTGATTTATGCAAAGCTGGGGGCATGTTAACTCAAAGCCATTAGCTGCCTTTGGAGATGGGTTCGAAATCCTTTTGCTTGTTTCACTGGTTTAATCAATTTGATCACAATTTATTCTTCAGTGGATGCCTGAGGACATCACACAGCTTGGTATATATAGCAATCTTTGCTTTGGGGAGAGACCCTTACTAAAATAACAGATTACATTGTAGATCAGAACTGCAGTGCATTACAAAAGATTTTGGCTGAATGTTGAACATTGCTTCTTATGTCTGGGAAGTTAGTGTCCCCCAAATAAATAAATATAATGGAGAGGAACAAGATCCAGAGAAGGGGTTTAGAAATAGTGTCTGTCTTTCCTGCTTGCACGTTGCCACCTTCAGAACAGTATTAGAAAATTGGCGTTTTAGTCACTGCCAGCTTGTAGACAAGGTTTAATATCTCCAGTGAGCTATGGTGAGGTAGGATGAGGGTAGTTAGTGCTCCTTCAAAGTATTTGAAAAAGATTAAGGATAAGGGCAGGCTGAGGGAGATGGAGGCAAAATGAAAATTGGATAATGCAAAAGTATTAAGTGTTGATAGAAAGGTGATGGCGCTAGTTTATGGGAATGATGGCAGTGTAAAAGCGCTGTGTAAGATACCTGCAACAGAAGGAATAACTTCACAAGCTGCAGAAAGTCATGCATGTTGACGGTGGCATACTTTCTCCTTTTGTAAGCTAGTAAGAAATATCCACTCTGCTACTGCCCTCCAGCTGGGCAGTTCTTGTAATAGATTCATTTTGGTGTCAGGAAGGAAATCCCACCCCATATTTCCTGGACAGATGAAAAGCATCCGTCTTATTTGAAGAAAGGGTTGTAGTGTATAAGTAGAAAAATGCTGACCAAAAGCAGAGGAGCCTAGAAAGATCCAAGGATCTCATCCAGACGATACTGGTCTGTGCTCAGCAGAGAAATGTTCAGATATTGAAATAGATGTGCAAAACAATCACTCTCTACTGACACACTATTCAAATTGCTATCCTCAACACTTGAGGTTGTCATGGGAGGGGTTCTTTGTTGCTTCTTGATTTAACCAAGGCAGAGCTTTTGCCAAATTGAAGCTGTTCGGAAGCATGAATCTGCTCTTGCTTGAATTGACCAATACCCTCCAAAGTATTCTATGCAGGACGGCAGTATCAATATTGGAGTTATGGAGAACAGATTTGAGGGACTATGAACAATGCAGTGGGTTTGTACCAAAAGTCCACATTTGTACATTGACTCTAAATTAATCTTTACATCTTCAGAAGGTTGTGTTTTGGGGTGGCCACGCCACTCCAGTTAAAGTCAATAGGCGATATGGCCAACAATTGAAAATTCATCCCTAACACTTGAATTTTTGAATGAATTATAAACTAAGTATCAGAAACCATACAGCACTATTATGTGATACTGAGAGCTTAGAAAGTTTTAATTTTCATTATTTGCAAATTAACAATTTTATATCCTATAATTAGTATTAATGTTCCCTCCCACCTGACCTCCCAATCTTCTAAATGATCTTCATTACACCATGAAAAATGATCCATTTTGTCATTGATCTGTTGGCTTTTTGCATGTGGATTACATTTCCTTTCCAGAGGAATCTGCATCCTGGTAGTTGTGCTTTGTTTTTCTAAATACTTATAGCTGATGAAGGAAGGTAGCCGTGACACTGGGCCACAAGGAAATTAGGTGGAAAATATATGTGGCTTAGGGTAGAAATGAAAATGGAGGCATCCTTAAAGGGCAGGCATAGGGGGCAAATATGAGAGGAAAAGGACTTCTTAAAGATAGTCCTTTTAATCTAAAGGATAAATCAAAACCTGACTTTTAAAACTTTAAATATGGATTTTCCCTTGTAAACTAGATGTAAAAACCTATGGTATTTAACTTCACATGGAAAACATTAATTTATGGGACATATTTATTTTGTCAAGTTTCATACCACGTGAATGATATGGGAAGAATATTATGTCTAAAATTCCCTTGTATGTAATAAAACACTGTAGGTGCCCTAAGGTATTTTGAAGCATGATGCACAGCTGAGTGCCTCTCATCCCTAATACATTAGTTACTTGACATCCTTGGGGGTATGGTTCTTTGCAATGAAACTTTATTTTTTCACGTTTTTGGTTTTTTGGGGTTTTTTTTAGTAGATTACTTTGATAATTGGAAACAGAGTATTTTTTTCTGTGAGGTCTACAGAAATCATTCTAGCCCTTTAGAATGGTGAGAAGCCAATCAGGATTCTCTTAAGCTAACACAATTTATACTTCAGTATTAAAGCACCTTCATTGGTTGAGAAATGGAATCTTGGGAAAGACCAAAACCCTCTGGCCCCTACTTTTACAAAGCAAACTCTTTAACCAAATTTTGCTTGTTTCTAGTGTCTGAGTTCTGCACAGTATTATTACACTAACATTCAGTATACTAGCTTGAAAGTCAGAAAATCAAATGCATCGCTGAGTCTCTCTCTAAAACATGTATTTATAATTCTTTGAAACTAACTGGATTCCATTGTGTTCAGTGAAAAATCTGTTTATTCTGAGCTGACATTTGTAATTAGTTTCTTTGTTCAAAATGATCTCTTTAAAGTAGTTATGTGAAGGCATATTTAAGAAATTTCTGTCTTTCAGTCATATGAAGATGTGAATCTCATAGGGAAATGTTCTATGTTACACTTGAAATGTACAAATGTGCCCTGTATAGTTTAAAAAAAAAAAAAAACTGTCTCCATAGTAAGTTTTTATTATTATTATTTTTGTCTTTACATTATTAGTAACTGAATCAGAACTGGATTATTTTCAGAAAGAAATTAGTAAAAAGTATTGTTATATCAAGCACTTTAACATATCATAAACTGACATCAGTTTTTCAGGTTTTGGAGTACATTTAAATACAGCTTTTCATGCTAGGTTCTTTACAAATAAAACTGTGAAAATAAGAATTTGTCATTTTCTTCTTGCAGAACAGCAACCAAAAGATGTCCGACAAAACTTAATGAGCTGATTGAAAACTGGAACACAGGTTCTGTAGATAGGACAGGTTGAATGTAACAATTCTAATGATATCTTTCTGTGACATAGAGAGGAGCTCCTGGGTATTCTGTGTTTGTATTCTCCTTGATATTTAGCTCCCCTGAGCAACAAAGTGTGACTGTGCTCTTCATTTTGAATGCTTAGGCTGAAATATTTTGTCAATCCGAGGAGAGAACCTTGATCATGGTGAAATTTAACTCTTCGAACAAGAGAGACAAGCTGGGTGATGTAATATTGTTTATTGGACCAACTTTTGTTGATGAAAGAGACAAGTTTTCAGGCTACACAGAGCTAGTCTTCAGGTCGTCTTAGAACAAGGGCCTTTTTTAGATTGCCATCTGAACTGACCACCTTGGGTTGTGTTTTCCCTTCACATCTAGCCTCTGACTCTTTTTTGGATAATGGGATGCACTTATGTTTTGTTCCCTCTGGAGCTGGGCTGCCCAAATGCTTTGATCCAAAGGTCTAAAAATCTGAAGCTGACAAAGTACCACATATCATCTAGCTCCATCAGATACTTTGTATAAAGAATGCAGTAGTGTGAAAAGGGGAGATGGACTGTGAAAAGGGGAAGATGAGAAGCACTATGGAAAAAGATGCAAAATAGTAGTGACAAAATGGTTCTCCTTCATTGTACTGTAGAAGAAAAAGATAAGGGTTGGATTTTCAAAAGCGTTCAATGTTGGCCTAACTCTGCTTCTGCTGAAATTAATGACAAAACTACCTTTGACTTCAGTGGGAGCAGTGAGTGAATTCTGGGCAGTTCTGAAAATTGTACCCTTAAAATATACCTAACAATGTCTGTCTTAATTTTTTTTTTTTTAATTTTACCATTGGAAATGAAGAAACAAACCCAGCATCCCTAACTCTTAATTTTTTTCACACTAGCAAATTTGGGATATTTTTCCATGTCTCAAAAAAACATCATGAAAAGCTGAATTTTCCCTTATTCAAAATGGCCACCGTCTATTACTGTCAGTGGGACTGAAAGCAACAAGATAGCTGCCATCTCCCTGCAGTCTGTCTGCATGTGGAAGTGAAGCTGCCCTCAAAGTTGACTGCTACCTCCTATTGTTTTCAATTAGATTGAAGCCCTGCTCATTGGCAAAATGGGTGCCACACTATGACTCGGGGTGCCACGCTACGGTGCATAGCATATGGACTGTGAGGAGCAGTAGAGACACTGCAAAGTGAATGGGGAGTATGAGGTGAGCAGGCATGAAGGTGATCTAGAAAGCTCTGTGGGAGAGTCTTAGGGCTGTGGGGGAGACAGACCTGCCCTACCACTGAGCCCTGCCCTCATGGGCCCTAGGGCAGTGAAGGGGGAAGTTAGGGAGCAGTTGTTGCTTGACCTGGGTCCCAGGACCCAGTAGCAGAACTTCCCTTCTGATGCCTTGGAACGTCTCCTTTACTTGGTATCCAGGCAGAGACGCCCCAGAGGAGGCTGGGGAAGTGGTGCTGCTGGGCCCAGAAAAGGGGAGAACTCCATGGCCAGCAGGAGATAGGAGACGTGGGGAGTCAAGTCAGTAGTAGGGGAACTGCCATCCAGTTCCTATCCAGGGAGAGGTGTGTATTAAAGGTGGACTTTTCAACCTGAAATTAATAGAGGGGGAGTTAAAAAGCCAAATGACAGATTAAAAAACATGGTTTGACACTTTTAACTCATGATTTGTGAGGCTAGTCTCATGTTTTTTTGGGATCAGAGTTGTGATTTTTGATCTCTTGAGGCTGGCAAACCTGCAAACCCAATGAAAGGTTGAACCTCTCAGTAGGGACCATTTATGTGAAAATCCCCAGCAAAACATTGTTTTTAATGTTCACATCAACAGCAGGCCTGTGCTGTACCCACCACACCTGCAAGATCTCATGAGGCAAATCTCAATAGAAGTGACAATATGTAATACTGTTTGCTTACTATATGTATGTCTAAAACCAGATTGTGAGGGATCAAGGACTGTGAAAAGAGCGAAATGCAGCTGGAGCTGTTCTGATGCCATGTGTTCAGTGACCTTCCTCAAAACTGAGGGAGGAGAGAATGATCAGTAGTTGGCAAAACTGTTAGCATCAAGAGCTTTTTGTTTTGTTTTGAAGTAGGCTGAATTTTCCCTTATTCAAAATGGCTGGGCTGTTTGTTGTGTGCTCCATGCAAAGCATAATCTCTCTACTAGTGGTGCATCTTCTGTAATACTCGGAACACCTACAATATAACTGAGACTCTTTTCCTTGCAAGAAACTAAGATGTTCCATTTAAAATACACTGCAGCGTCATCCCAAACTCTGATCATCCCACAATGAGAGTGAGTGAGTGCTGGTCTAGCAGAAGTGCTGTGGTCTCTGTAGGAGACAGTCACATTTTGGATGTCCCCTCCCCTTGTAGCCACCGAGGAATGTTCTCACCTGGAGCCATTGAACTATCATTCCACATTGAAATACATGTGTTGTGTTGTTCTAAATCAGACCATATAATATAAAACCAGCAGCTTGGCGTTAGAGTTGTGGTTATGGGTTTGCTTGAGATCCAGACATGCTACAGATGGGCTGCGGTTCCTGACTGTATAAATAGCACCAAGTTGGCAGAGGGCAGGTGTGGTTTATAGGACAACTTTTTCCTCTAAGTAAAATGATTTTTAAATGAATTTCAAAACTGCATTTGGTGAACTGAACCAACCAAGTGATTCTCTTTTTTAAAGGTGTGAGATATGTCTTGTATGTGATGGGAGCATAGTAGAATTAGTAGAAACTCTCAGATTGGTAGAATCTGTTTAAGTACATCCACTCGATACACACTTATAGAAGAGAATTTCAGCATATGTGCAAATTAGTGTTAAATTCTGGCAGTGAGTGGCTTTGGGGTGAAAGGTGTGATAACAGCTCTATGCTCAGTTGTTTGTTTTTAATTGGGTGCAAAATTGCACGTGAGAGATGGATTTGCAGTAGGTGAACCATGGATGGTCTCTCCCATGATGTAAAGCCAGGAAGAAGGTGCAGGCACATTTTGGATCCCAGATGAGGGGTAGAATCCAGCACCTGTCCTACAAGCTGCAGGCACAGCCTAACCCACCCTGGAGGTGAAATCTTGGCTCCATTGAAGTCCATGGGAGTTTTGCCATTGATTTAAATGGGGCCAAGATTACACCCTAGGAATGTAAAAAGAGCTATATGCACACACAGAGACATGTATAAATTAGCATGTTTGTTCTTCTCTTATCCAACCTGATTGGCAATCTCTCTCTTGTTGCATAGCTGATATGATGATTGTTGCAGTCTGCAATGTGCGACATTGATTAAGCCAATCCTACTCTTAGGACACAAGAGTTTCCAACGCTTATAGCCCGTTTCAGGATGTACTTCCTGAGCACTATTCTGCATCCTCCTTTTCTGTTCTCTCCTCCCACTCAATGGGATATGACTGTGTGGTATTAGTTGACAGGTTAGATTCATGGCACTTAACCTTTAAAAGGCCTGAGATTAATTTTCCTTTGTTCCACCTGGAGAAAGAACTCAAGACTCATTTACTTAACTGCTTTCAAAGACAGCTTGGTTGCCATGTCATAGGGTGGTTGGAACTTACAAAATAGGGGTTAAAAGTGAAGTCTTCTAGATTCAAAGTATGGAGTCTCAATCAGGGGGTCATGACCACCCTGCCCTTCCAGTATGGTTAAATGAGATGGAGGTCCTGCTCGATGAGAAGGGGATCCCAGAAGGCTCCCAATAGAGAAAATAGTGAGAACCCCCTGTTGTAGAGGGTGGGGATTCAAACCCATCAGGGAAGGGGATAGGAGTTAATTTGGGTGTGCTCTTCAACCCACCCCACAGTTGACTGTGAGCTGCAGGAAGTGCCCTTAGTGTTGCTAGTTAGCCACCAGGTGCTACAAGTTTCATTTGCATTTGGACTTTGGTCAAAAGAAGCTTTCATTTTACATTAAAGACTAAATCAGGTTGAGGTGGTGGAACTAGCTATTGTACTTACCCAATTTGTTATTAACCTGTTATCGTAAACTGAGAGACTCCTGGCTATAAAAATGAGGAGTCATATGTAGCACTTTCACGTCCTTCCATCTTACCCTCTTTGCTGACACAGTTGTGTTCTGATGAAAGCTAATGCCTCTGTGCATTAGCAGGAAGGGTGTAGATGGATCTTCTGTTGTGGTCTTCTAATGGTAATAAAATAAAAAATACTCTTGACCCCTCTAGTTGCATCCCTAACACAGAGAGAGCAAGGACCCATGTTAAGACTGTAGCTGGAACACTAGATGTAAAGCCAGCCTTGGCTGTCAGGTGGAATCTGTTCTGAGAGCCTCTTGTAATGTCACACCATCTCTTGTACCAGAGTCACTGACCCTTGATGAAAAGGAGGTTTTGTTCACCTTCATAAGACAGGGCATTCAGACTGATTTGCATCTTCCCAATAAGAATAGGGCTTAGGAAGGTAGAATAGAGGGATATGTTCATTGAAACTATGTTGCCAGAGGTGCTTTTTGCACACAAGCAACACTAGCAGCCTGGTTAGCAGTCCTAGAAGAATGTAGGTAAAGTACTTACTGCTCCCAGATTGATAGACACTAGCACCTCACCCACTAATATCCCCTCCGAGAGAGAGAGAAATCTCTTAAGCTCTAGTTACTTCACTTGGTAAGAGATCAGGCATTCCATATGGATGGCTTGGTCATAATCAGTTCTGCCACATAATTCCTATTTTGCTGGGTTTCCCCCCTAACAAATAGTTAACTTCCACAAATAAAGTATTTTCCTACACGGGGTTGTAATATTTTCTCAGGGTTTTAGTTCCTTTAACAATTAGAAGCCTGACCAGGAAGTTTGTTGATAATGGTAGCTGGTCTGTTTGGGACCAGGCGCTCCCTGATGCCTCACTTGCCCTGTTTAATAAAATGGAATATTTCAATAACATATTGTGGTGTAAAGGTAAGCAGGTCAAAGCATTGTTGTGAAACAGAATTACAAAGGGGAGTAGGTATGTGAAGCATAGCGAAAGCAGGTGCTTCCTTAATTAAAGTGTTAACAAGCTGTGAGAGAACAAAGGTGCATCTAATTAAAAATGCATACCATGGCACAAAGACAGAGGTCAAGGGTAAACAAATGGCAGAGACCACGTTTGTTTGTACGAAGTATGGAGGCAATCAAAGTACAATGCAAGGGTGTTCAGCCCTAGGGATGTGGTACAAAAACAACCATTTTGTAAAAGTATGTTGCTCTCAGCACCACTTGTGAAGAAATGCAGAGGTAAAAATGTATGCATAACCATAAAGCTGTAGGATAAAGCTTTGATGATGTCAAAACTGAGTTCTTTCTTAGGCCTTTTACTAAGATTGATATAGCCCGGTTCTGTAACAGAGTGCTGTGTGACAGGAAATAAATGAACAAAAGGTGAATTTTGAAATAGATACTGGAGTTGTGTGCACCAGAACGACAGCATTTACAGAGATTAGTCATTGCCCAATGTTCACATTGAAATCTAAGCATGTTTCAGATAGCAGGCACAAAGCAAAGCCAGAAAGTGGAGCTACTTCCTCTCTCCATACTCGGATAGAGATTTTCCGTAAGTGGTGTAGGTTTAATTCTACCCTAAGTGCAGTAATATAGTTTGGTTTGCAGTGTTATGGTAGCTGTGTTAGACCCAGCAGCATATTAGACAGTCAAGGGAGGTGAGGTAATATCTTTTACTGGCTCAGTTTCTGTTGGTGAAAGAGAAGCTCTCCAGCTACACGGACCTGAAGAAGAGTGCTGTGTTTCAGCCTTCAGAAGGTTGCATGAAAACAGATTACAGCCCATCTTAAAAGTTAACCACACTGACCATTTCATCTGCGAGTCTCTCTCCCTATGAGTGCTTGACCATAATATGTGTGCAGTCCCATGCACTCTCAGCCAGAGATTGTAAATAGCAGTGTCTAAGGATCTCTACCTCCACAGTGCCTTATGCTCCTAGGCGTGGGCATATAACGAGGCAGGACCCTGCCAGCACTCTGGTTCCTTCTCAACCGCCTGTTGGCTCGAGCTAGAGCAACTGTGCTGTCCTGCTTCTGAGCTGCTTTCCTGCTGTCCTTACTTAGGCTTGGTCTACACTAAACCCCCAAATCGAACTAAGGTACGCAACTTCAGCTACGTGAATAACGTAGCTGAAGTCGACATACCTTAGTTCGAACTTACCCCCGTCCAGACCCGGCAGGCAGGCTCCCCCGTCGACTCCGCGTACTCCTCGCGGCGAGCAGGATTACCGGAGTCGACGGGGAGCACTTCTGAGTTCGATTTATCGCGTCCAGACTAGACGCGATAAATCGAACCCAGAAGTTCGATTGCCTGCCGCCGAACCAGCGCGGTAAGTATAGACAAGCCCTTAGTTACTCTTAGTTTTGTTAATTTTTTCTTTGCTGTGGCACCATTTTGTGTTTGAAGTGGTTCCCCCTCCGTCTTTGTGGCCTACAGCACTTCCCTGGGTTATGACCACTAGAAGTACTACGTGGGCACAGCTGCAGCGTGGCTGGTGAAGACACTATGCCAACAGGAGAGAGCTCTCCTGTCAGCATAATAAATCCACCTCAGAGAGACAGTAGCTATAGTGGCGGGAGAAGCTCGCACATGGACATAGCGCTGTTCAGGTCTGTGTAACGTAAACTCATGCAGGGGGCTGGTTTATTCGCACCCCTGACCAGCGTAAGGTATACTGAAGTAAATGGTAGCGTAGACCTGGCCTAAGATTTCACAGTTTAAGCCTGCCAGGCCTGCCCACAGTAGCAACGGGCACTCCAGCTGTCTGAGGCTCTCATGTCCCACCCAAGTGCAAGGGTTTAAGAGCAGGTCCCACAAGCATAGAGAGGATAGACTGAAACACCTCCTGCTGGAAGACTCCTTAGCTCATTGAGGTCCAATTCCCTCTCCCTTTACCTCAGTCTCAACCTCCCACGCTGCACTGGTGGCTTCCAGAGCTGAGGCCCTCGGAAAGAAGAAAGCTCCCCAAGCCTGCTGTGATGGGTTGGATCACAGAAACCCCCTGGGGAAACTGCCAATTGATGTGCCGAGACTACTTCTGAGCCATTTCCCCTGCCAGCGTGGGACTCCAGAACACGGTCTGGTTTGAGCCAGACACGCTTGCCTGCTGCAAACCCAGACCCAGGTCTGAACCACGTCCCTGCAAACTACAGGCTTAACTGAAAACAGCTTAGAAGTGTTCCTGTCTCTAACACTCAGATGCCCAGCTCCCAATGGGGTCCAAACCCCAAATAAATCCATATTACCCTGTATCAAGCTTATACAGGATAAACTCATAAATTGTTCACCCTCTATAACACTGATAGAGAGATATGCACAGCTGTTTGCCACCCCAGGTATTAATACATACTCTGGGTTAATTAATAAGTAAAAAGTGATTTTATTAAATACAAAAAGTAGGATTTAAGTAGCTCCAAGTAATGACAGACAGAACAAAGTGAATTACCAAGCAAAATAAAATAAAACATGCAAGCCTATGCCTAATACAGTAAGAAAGCGATGACAGATGAAACCTCCCCCTCAGAGATGTTCCAGTAAGCTTCTTTTACAGACTAGCCACCTCCTAGTCTGGGTCCAGCAATCACTCACACCTCCGTGGTTACTATCTTTTGTTCCAGTTTCTTTCAAGTATCCTTTGGGGGTGAAGAGGCTCTCTCTTGAGCCAGCTGAAGACAAAATGGAGGGGTCTCCCAGGGGTTTTAATAGACTTTCTCTTGTGGGTGGACACTCTTCCCTCCCCCTGTGTAGAATCCCAGCTACAAGATGGAGTTCTAGAGTCACATGGGCAAGTCACATGTCATGCATGACTCAGAACTTACAGGTAGCAGCCATTGTTCACATGCTACCTTGAATGTCCTCAGGTAGACCTCTTATGTGGATTGAAGCCTTCCAAGATCCATTGTCCATTTAAGTATTTCTTGATTGGGCATTTAACTTGCAAATTCCTTTCCAAAGAAGCTTCCCCAATGCCTTACTAAGGCTACTTAAAATCAAACAAGTACACAGCCAGCATTCATAACTTCGAATACAAAAATGATACATGCATACAAATAGGATGAATATATTTAGTAGATCATAACCTTTTCCGAGATATGTTACATGGCATAAGTAGCATAACACATATTCCAGTTATGTCATATTTATATTCATAAGCATATTTCCATAAAGCATTAGGGGGTGCAACTTCTCACCCCATCTACAAAAAAAAAATTGGAATAGGTACAGAGAAGGGCAACACAAATGATTAGGAGTATGAAAGAAAGATGAGGAAAAATTTAAAATACTGGGAGTGTTCTGCTAAGAAAAGAAAGTGAAAAGGGATGTGTTATTTAACCTGTCACATAAAACAAGAACTGGAGCCACCCAATGAAATTAATAGGCAGCAGGTTGAAAACAAACATAACAAAGTACTTCATCACACAGAGCACAATCAACGTGTGGAACTCATTGTCAGGGGATTTTGTGAAGGTCAAAGTATAACTGTGTTAAACAAGAATTAGATAAGTTCATGGAGGATAGGTCAATCAGTGATTATTAGCCAAGATGGTCATGGCCGCAACCCCATGCTCCATGTGTCCCTAAACCTGTGTGACTGCTGGAACTGCCTGGGACTGGACCACAAGATGGATCACTCAATAATTGCCCGGTTCTGTTCATTCCTTCTGAAACATCTGGCACTGGGCTAGATGGACCATTGGACTGACCCAGTATGGCCATTCTTATGTTCTTATGAGATCTCACATCCCACAATGGATACAACTAAGGCTCTGGCTGACACCAGAACCAAGGCTTCCATAGCGCCTAAGAAGACTGCACAACCATAGGAGTCTTCAACAGGGCAAGTCTAGACTATGGTGCTACATCGGCGCAGCTGCCCTGCTGTAGCGTGTCTGGTGAAGACTCGCTATGCGGATGGGAGCGCACTCTCCCATCTGCATAATTACTCCACCTCTGTGAGAGGCAGAAGCTATGTTGATGGGAGATGCTCTCCCGCCAACATAGCACTGGTGTGTACAGTACTTAGGTCGCTGTAACTTGTGTTGCTCGGTGCTGGGGGGGGGGATCTTTTTCACACTCCTGAGCAACATAAGTTGCATTGATTTAAACAGTAGTGTAGAGCAGCTCCAAGAGGCACCTTCCTCATTACCATCTGACACCTCTAGGCACCGAGATGCATCTAGGACAAGGAACTCCAAGAAGGGCACTTGTATACACATCCTCTCAGAGCTACAGAGACCATTCAGACTGATCCCTGGCTCCCTCCCCAGTACCACTCTCCTCTGCACATAAATACTCTAAGCACAGAGACCTAATCTTGTCAGCCTCTTTGCTAACAGCTGCGTCTCCAGCCCTGCAACCATCACTGTTCTGGGCCTCGGTACTACCTCAGGCTTCTACCACTCGCTACCATAGCACTCCAGATTTCTTTCCCCCGAAGATCTCCTTATCTCAGAGAAACTGGGGTCCCTTCTCCTAAGGGGAATTGTGAGAAATTATTCCCTGGTCCAACTCACTAGTTGGTGACCGAACCTTTACTCAAAAGAAGAGGACTTGGTCTGCCACCTCTGGTACCACACTGGTACTGATGCCTCAAGCTTCCCCGCAACTTGGGGGAAGATGCATCCCCGGACTGAGGTTTCCGTACAGCTCTGTCTCAGCACTGTACCATCCCACACCTCTAGTCCGTACCTTGAGGAGGACTTTTGCAGAGTCCAGCAGACGTCCCAGGACGATTCCTGGGCACAAATACCCTGGGGACTGTGCTGGGAGTGCTGGGAACCAACAGTTGAGCCAGCCCACTGATTCCTTAAACATCTGTTAGTTCCCCCAGGGTGGATCTGATGGGGCCAGATTAGGGATTAGAATGAGTTGGGGGGAGATTAATGAGCAAATGGGCCCATTAACACAGGATGTATAAGAAAGCATGGGGGGGGGGCAGGCTAGCAGGGCCTGAACCAGGAAGTCTGAGTAGAGAGATCGCTTCCCTATCCTCTCCTTGGCACAGAGTTCTCACTCTACTCACTTAAGGACTCGAGGGCAACACTACAGTTGTTGGAAATATATGTCCCAGCAAATGTCAAACAACACGGTGCTCTCAACGCTTCCAGTACCACGTGCAATAGAGCTACACTAGATCTACGATGCTCCCTAGAAGGAGATCCAGACCCCAGAAAAGGGACCCAATCTCCTCTAAAACCTCTCAACCTGCTCCCTCCCTAGTGAACACTTTGACAACCTGGTTGAGGGCCACAAACAACCACTTCCTCCAGATGTTCTGCTGCACAATTCCAACATCTACTCTCCATTTGGAGACCACCTATCCCACTTGCTACCTGCCTGGGAGCTTATCACCACACACAAGTGGATCACTGGGAGGTGCTCACTATAGGGATACGCCATTCATTTCTGTTCTATCTCCCCAAATCTCCTCTTCAGGGATTCTTCTCGTGAAGATCTCATAAAGCAGGAAGTCCAATTTCTCATGCTCGTGGGGTCAATTGAGCTGGTTCTCCCAAATTTGTTGGAAGAGGGATATTTCCACATATTTCCTGGTACCCAAATGACATGGAGGGTAGAGGACTATATTAGATCTCAGGAACCTGAACACCTACATTCTATTGCAGTACTTCAGGATGGTGATTTTAGCTACCATAATCCCATCCCTTGCTCTATGGGGCTGGTTTGTTGCCCTAGATCTCCAAGATTCATCCCTCCCACAAGTATTTTCTACTTTTTGTCATTGGCTTAGAACATTACCAATACCATGTCCTCCCATTTGGGCTATCCGTGGCCCCTAGCATCTTTATGAAAGTCCTCTCAGCAGTAGTGGCTCACCTGCATCAGGGGGCCATCGCAGTCTTTCCATATCTGGATGATTAGCTGTTCAGGGGCTTCTCCACTCAAGAGGCCCAGCCAGCAACAACCAAGGCCCTACCCTGATTTCAGTCTCTGGACCTTGGTCAAATTGAGGGAATGGCTATCCTGATAATGCCCTGGTGGGTGAGACAAGTGTGAGACTCAGATCTGTTTCATCTCTCTGTGACAATACCTCTGCCTTCCCAAGGGGGCTCTCCTGTCACCCTGAACCACCCCCACCTCTTTTCTCTGAACCTGAAGTCATGGTTCCTCAATGGTTCATGGGCATAGAGGTGAACTGCTCGGCTAATGTTCAGTCAGTCCTTTTGTGTAGCAGGAAACCTACTACTTGTCAGACTTACCTGCAAAAGTGGAAATGCCTCCATTCTTGGTTTTCTCACCTCTCTTTGCAAGCCTCAAATGCTCCATGCTCAAGGAGCCTAGATTACTTGTTACATCTAAAGGCACAAGGTCTGTCAATGAGCTCAGTTAGAGTACACCTGGCTGCCATTACAGCCTTCCATTTGCCTACCAAAGGAGCTTCAGTCTTTGCCCATCCAACCACAGCCAGATTCCTTAATGGTTTATAGAGTGTAGAGTCTCTTGTCCAGAACCGCATACCTCCATGGCACCTCAATCTGGTCCTCAATGCCTTGAGGATACACATGCACCAGGGTCTCCCTCTCACCATAGGAAGGACAGTTGTTGGGGGACTCCAGGAACTACATCAACAACACACCCATTCCCACAGCTCCATATATATAGCATAGCATGATTGCATCTACATAGACAGTCAAGTCAAGCATGTTAGTCTGTGTTTTAATCATTCAATGGCTGAGAGAAGGGCATTAGCAAGTCCATAAGGAAGCCAGTGGGTACAGCCTGAGTTTGTAGCCAACGTCTTCTAACTGGCTACAGCTGAAAAGAAGGGAATCATGAAGGCCCCACTAATAGTCATTAGCAGCACATGTGGTCACCTCACATCTGAAGTGATTGCGTTTTACCCAAAGATGGCATGGACAGTAAAAACCAAAGGGCTGAACTTTTGGATCTGTCACGAGATGGGCATTAGCTATGTTTGAAGCTTGTTCTTGCCACCTAGTACGCCACCTGGAGCTACTAAGGTTCCTTAGGGGAACTGTCCAAACAGGATACCTTGAGCTGAGACAGTGGCTCAGTGGATAAAACACATCTTTCAATAGGGGTGGATGAGGCATATCTTGCACCTGAAGGAGCATATTCTGCAAGAATGTGATGCAGAGACCCATTGGTGGTTCACTACTCTGTCAGCAACTCTTGTCAGCAGTGGTGACTCCAGGCACCAGCACTCCAAGCGCGTGTTGGGGCAGCAAGCCGCGGGGGGTGCCCTGCCGGTCCCTGCGAGGGCGGCAGTCAGGCAGCCTTCGGCGGCATGCCTGCGGGAGGTCTGCGGATTTGGCGGCAATTTGGCAGTGGGTACACCGAAGCCATAGGCATGCCGCCTGCCTGCCATGCTTGGGGAGTCAAAAAAAAGCTAGAGCCGCCCCTGCTTGTCTGGCCTGACACACTTACTACCCCTAACACACTGTTGTCATGACATATACCCCAAAAGTGTCATGTAATATATCATTAGAAAACTAATAACTCACTGCCCATTAATATTCTTATGTGGTGTATGTACAGGGTGTGCATGAAGCATTTATAAATATGCACTGAAATTATGTTCTTAAATTATATCCAGGCAGGACATAAGATACTGCACCTTAGACACAGGAATGTGGTTCCATCTGCTTGAATGTGCCTCCAAGGTAAATTGAGAGACATTGGGGTTCACTGTTTGTCATCTGGTAGGCAAGGTTTGGTCTGGCGGAGTTCTGAAGGGTTTTCTGGCAAGGCAGACAGGCTGGTGCATCAGGAAGTTGTCACACAGCTTAGCAGTAGCAAAGCTCTCACTTGCTGACGCTGAGACGGGTAGCGCAGTAACTCACAATTCTGGGAACCCCAGTGGACTGTCACACTGGCAGACAGTTTTGGGGAAATTCAAGTCTGGGAGCATGTCACTCTGCAAAATGTAACGGCAGCAGAAGTCAGGGTGTGACCTACCTGCTTGAATGCAGGCTGTCGGTGTCAGGGCTGTGAGCCATTTCAGTATAGCATTTAAGGCACCCAGAGTTGCAGGGCAGGTGGTAATACAGCCCCTTACTGGCCTGGGTTGAACCCAAAGAATCACAAAGGTGGTTTGTCATCTGACGTCATAAGGGGCAATGTTGGATAGGACTAGCAGCCAGGCCAGATTGGTCAGTCTCATTATAGCCATGGTTTCCTTCAGCTGAGTGTCAACTAGTCCTTTATGAGAAAAGTGTAGCCATACTGAGGAGCAATACTCTGGTTCAGAATAGCACAAGGAAAGCCCACAAGTTTCTTAGTGTCTGAGCATTCGCTCCCCAGGTAGAACCAGCTAGTTTGCTGATCAGGTAGTTTCTTATCTTTATTTTCAGCAAGGTCTTGGTAAGGTGTTCTTTGAAAGTCAAAGTATGGTCCAGTGTACACCTAGATACAAGGCCTTGGGTCATGGTCCAGCCTGTGTCCAGTCAGGAAGACATCAGTATAGTTAGATGTGGTATAGATATAAGTAGCTTGAAACTGTCTTTTTGATACTAGGTTTAAGTCTCCATCTTGTTCAATAGTGGGTCACCTCTTTCATGTCAGAATTCAGGACTTTGAAATCCTGGTCCTATACTGCTGGACAGATGGTCATCCATGAAGATAAGACACCTGGCAGTGGTGAAGAGGTTAAAAAGTATAAATGCTAGCGCTGAGCCCTGAGGTAAACTGTTGTTTTGGGACCTCCAGGAGCTGGACTTTTGTCCAAGTGAAACTTGAAACCAGCGGCCTCTCAGCAACAGTTCCGCAGCCATGACAATCCACTTTGGTAGGACCAGTGAGTCTGTACAATAGGCCTGTATGCCAGGTCATGTCATAGGCAGCAGCAAGATGTAGGAATTCTGCACCTGTCTTCTTCCAGGCCTGGAAGTTATTCTCAATGTGAGTGGTGAGTGCTAGCATTTGATCACAGGTACTGTGGTCTGATCTGAAACCTGCTTGATCCATACTCAGGCTATCATCAATGGTGAGTGCAATTCTTTGCAGGATAAGCCTTTCAAATAATTTATACATGCAGCTTAGCAAAGAGATGGGACAGTAACTTCTTGTAAGTTGAATGTCTTTTTTGGGTTTTGGCAAGTCTTTTACTTCTTCTCTGTTCCAGATCTTAGGTATTTTACTCTCCTGGATGACTCTAGACAGAAAGATAGCTAGCCATTCTCTGCTAGTTTTTCTCAGGTTCTTCAGGAATTCAGGAGAGATGTTATTGAGCCCACAGGCTTTACCTATTTTCAATGTTTTGATCACCCTTTCTAGTTCATCTGTGGAAAAAGGCTGGAAGTCTTCTTCCATTTCAGATTTGCACTGTTTGCAGAACTCCATGCAAGAGCTGCCAACTTATGTGCCTGGTGGGAGGTGAAACCAAAGTCAAATAAAGGCTGGCCCATCAGAAACCCACAACCTCCACAAATGGTAGACAGCCATGGCAGTTAGTATAAGGGTGGGACATGAGAGTATGGCAGTGAATGGTATGGAGGCCGAGCGTGTACAGCTGTTCTTGAGGGGTGGCTCAGAGGCAGACTGTCTGGATCTCACAAAGTTGGCTCAAATGCTGTTTTGTAGGTTGTGTGTGTGTGTGTGTGTGTGTGTGTGTGTGTTGGGGTTACTGATGGGCCCATCATCAGGAGACACAGGCAGGTGTGGAGAGCCTACTCACGGGGAAGTGTCAAAAGTAGAGGACAGGGCGGCCTTCACCTCCTAGTGCACACAGTAGTTTGTATCAAGGGGTCGTGTTGCAGCGAGTCAGCTGCCAGGATCAAGAGAGACTGGTTTATGTTTAAGGCACAACACTTGGATGGAGAGTTTCTGAAGGAAATATGGGCGAGTTCAGGGTAAAGTGGAATGGAAGTATTAGCAATTTTTCTAAGTGCCCCAGACATTAAAAAAGTGACAGTCCTCTTCAGGAACTACCGGGTTCCCTATGACCTGACTGGAGGATGGTTGAGGAACCATACAATTATTCTAGCAAAAGGGTAAAGAACTATAGTAGCTAGGAATCTGGATGGGGGGATACATTTTCCTGGTCAAATTGAGAAGAAGCGTGGTGCACAATAGCCTGGGACATTTGCCCGGTACAGTGGATCTGGCTGAGGACAGGGCTATCTCAGCTATGTGGGTCAGCCACAGGCCTGCTATAGGAACTGTCAGAGGGTACAGCAGCTCTGTGCCCCAGGAGGGTTCTACTTCAGTAAATCTAGTATTTGTAGAAAGTGCTGGCTTCCCCGGCCTGTCAGCCTCAGTGTAGCTACAACACAGCTGAAGGGTGGGCAATGGCAATGCCTGCTAATATGTCTCCACACAGACCAGGAGAGATTACAGGTTATTACACTCCTTATCTGCTGTTGTGGTCAGATGTCCAACACGTGCCAATTGCTGCAGTGACTTCTGAGATGGGGAAACTTATCCACTAGGAACTGGACTGAGATCAATTGTCATAGGGTGGCTGGCCCTTTCTGGGGAACTGATCAGCAGCCTCCCAGCTAATGGCTTAGTCCTCATAACAGCCAGTAAGGAGCTCAGCTGAGGGCTACACTGAGTAGGAAGGCTTTGTAAGTAAGAGACCCTGGGACACAGGAAGGAACCCAGCTTGTATGTGACTCTCAGGCATATGGTCTACAGAGTGTTAGGCTAGAAAGGAGAAGGGAACAGAGATTCTCCTTGACTCCCAGGCAGATGGCCTGAGGAGTATAATCTGGTAGGTAGTAGGTGGGTTCCTGCAGAAGATCCCAGGTTAGGGGAAAGGAGACAACGGTTATGTTGAACTTGCAATAAACAGCTTTATTTTGAAGAAATAAAACTGAAGCCTGGAGGAAAAGGGAACTGCAATCCTGTGGCTGGAGAGTGGTTTTTTTTGGTGCCTCGGCTGGTGAGTCAGCTCACTGGCTTACACCAGCTATGCCATGTTATTCACTGAACAGCAAACAGACCATGGGCAAAATGATCAAAAACACCTAAATGACTTAGAAGACACATTCTATTGTCAAAAGTGACTTCGGGCCTGATGATTTTCAAGCGTATTTAGGCACCTAGTGATGTTGATAGTCACCTTGTGCAGTTTTCAAAAGCAACTAAGCATGTTAGGGCCTGGATGTACAAAGGGAGCTAAAGGTATTGCAACAGCTAACTTGAAAATCACTGAGATCCACATAGCCTGAGTTAGGGGCTTTGGCGCCCTATACAACAAATGGGGAGCAATAAGCGCCTGAGAACTAGAGCCACAAAAGCCAACATGCTAGGTAGGGAGCTGCCTAAACTAACCAATGGGAGATGCTGACAAGAGGGGTATGTCACTGTCCCTCTCATGGAGTTCAGCACTGAAGTCTACACTGCAGGGAGGCACCTAACTCTGCCTGCAGTCCAACCAGGAACGCCTTTCCTGGAGACAGGCAAGAAACAGTTTAGGTGCCTGCCTGCCTCCACTCATAACATGGGTGAGGAGGAGGAAGAGGCCTCTCCTATAACCTTTATCCCAGTGGTTAGAGCACTCACCCAGGCTGTGGGAGATGCTGGTCCAATTCCCCCATCTGCCTGCTGAGGAGAAGGAGTCTCCAAGCCCTTGCTGCCTTAGCCGCTGAATTACAGGGTATTCTGATGTAGGTCTCCCTCAATCTCTCCTGTTGTAGCAATTAATTAAATAATTGAATATGAATTGGGCCAGAAAGAGTGAGAATCACTGTATAGTCCAGTGGTTAGAGCACTCACTTGAGAGGTGGGAGAGCTCTGTTCAAATCCCTTCTCAACAGGCAGAGTGGGGAACTGAGCGCAGATCTCCCCCACTGGCTAAAGGGTATAAGGAAGACTTCCTCCCCCATTTGTGTGGAGTTGGGCATTCTCTGAGCATGCCTACTGGACTAGGCTCTGCAGGCAAGATAGGTGGGGGGATGGCATCTTCCCCTGGGTTGGGGATTGCACGGGGGTCTAGGCATGAGATAGATATCTGGGTACTTGGAGTGAAGCAACACTGCATGTGTGGAGAGGCAGAAACTTAGGTGCCTAAGTCAGTGGGTCTCAATAATGGGTATGCGTATCCCTGGGGTACGCAGAGGTCTTCCAGAGGAACATCAACTCATCTAGATATTTGCCTAGTTTTACAACAGGCTACGTAATTAGCACTAGCGAAGTCAGTACAAACTAAAATTTCATACAGACAATGACTTGTTTGTACTGCTCTATATACTATACACTGAAATGTAAGTACAATCTTTATATTCCAATTGATTTATAATTATATGGTACGAATGAGAACGTAAGCCATTTTTCAGTAACAGCGTGCTGTGACACTTGTGTATTTTTATGTTTGATTTTGTAAGCAAGTCGTTTTTAAATTAGGTGAAACTTAGAGGTATGCAAGACCAATCAGACTGCTGAAAGGGGTACAGTGGAAGGGTTGAGAGCCATTGACCTAAGGGACTTGTACCACAAAAATTGAGGTGCCTCCAGGGTTAGGCGACAGCCAAGTGGCAGTAGTGGAATCTCAGTGGTGCCTAAAACTGAGGTTTAGGCACCTACATCCCTTTGTGGATCTGGCTCCTAGTCCCTAAAGGGTTTTGTTTTCAGTGCGGCATGACAGTGTGCGCAGACAAATTAACACAGAGTAAAGAGCACTTTGGGAGCCTATTAACCACACCATATAAAAGAGGTTTTAAGGGGCTGCTGCCTTAAAGAACTGCACATATAAAATCCCTCCTGCTTCCTGTGAACGGTTACATATATTTCAATCTGCAGCAGGATGCATTTTATAAGAGTTTAAAGCTGGCGCACATTTACATGTGTGTGATATGTGTGAGCCTGGAATTTATGCAGACCCTTATCTATGCATGAGCATCTGGTGTGGTGTGCCTGGATGTCAGGCAAGCACAGAAATATAGGATTTGCCACATTGGATCAGATCCGTGGTCAGTCTAGCCCAGTATACTGTCTCTGACGGTGGCCTGTACTAGCTGCTTCAGAGGAAGGTGTAGGAAACCTGCAAAGGACAGGTGTGAGATAATCTCTTCCTCATGACAGTTAGAGAGTGGCTTAAGCCCTGAAGCAGGAGATTTTTATCCCTTCCAGAGATTTTATTAGCATTAACTATTATAGCTGCATATTCTTATCATCCACATCGATATCCAATTCCTCTTTGAATCATGCTAAGCTCTTGGTCTCAACAACAACCCACACAGTGGACAGAGTCAGTTCAAGTAAATCTGGTGCTTTCTGTGAAGCCATTGAATTTGCCCTCCTCACCCATTGTGACAATGGAACTTGAGCAGCAAACATGACACTAGCACTTCAAGCTGGAAGTTGGACAGCTGTCTGAACCAGCCCTAAGTACTGGTCTCCTGTCCTGGGAGGTCATTCAGTCTCACTCAGCTATTGCTGGGAATTGTTTTGACAGTGCACCTAAAATAGTTCTTCAAAAACCACACTGTCAGCTGCATGTAAAAACTACGTTTGAGAAATCTGTCTTTAAATGACCAGCTCACTATTATGTAAATAGCAATTATTTTGGCTTCTTGTTGTTAAAAGAATTTAGTGGTCATAAAAAGGACTGGATTGACCAATCTAGAGACTACAGTGCTCCACCTTCTACATGCCAACAATAAAGTATTTTAGATTTTATTTCCTTGCAGTTGGAATACAGAAGTCTAAGTCATGTTAGGTGGAGAACCCTTCATATAGGTTCCTAGATTGTTGGACTGAATTTTCAGAACATGTTTATTTGACAAGCGAGATTGACAGGCTGAGAAAGCCGATCTCCTTAATAACATCTTCAAAACGCCTTAATTTAAATCCTTATAGAATAGCGTTATTAACTTTAATAGGAATGAAAGCAATAGCATTCTGGAGAAATAAATAGATTTCTAGAGAAGCTACTCCAAAGACCTATGAAATGTAGTAGAGATGGGCCTCTTTTCTAGAGAACTTTTAACAATTTCATAGAATTTAATAGAGAATTATATCCCTGCTGTAGAATCCTAAGGGTTGATTTAAAAATTCTATCAAAAGATTATCATCTATTAAATTCCATAGACCTATTTGTCAGGATGGGTGTAAGTTTGCTCCTTTTTTTTATACCGTGAAACAAATTAGGGGTCCAATCTTGCTTGTGCTTCCTATTGGGTGTAGCACTTATTATTAACCAGCTGAAATCCTGTGCTGTCCCACACATGTCATTTGTACAGTCCTATGAAGTGACATGAGAACTTAAAACCTGGGTGGTAACAGACTGCAAATCCCAGTGAGGAATGAACTTGATGTTATTCTAAACAAAAAGAGCTCCCAACCATGCTTGTAGGTGTTTCCATTGTTTCATGCTGACTCAACAGAGATTGTAGGCTTGAGAGTGACACAGAGACAGAGTGACAATCCTGGAATCTTCGTATAGAAAGTATTTGTATAGCTGTAGCACCGAGGGGCCCGAGTCATAGACCAGAACCTCATTGTGCTAGGCACTGTACAAACACAGAACAAAAAGACGGTCCCTGCCACAAGGGGCTCCCAATCTAAATATAAGATGAAAGACTACAGATGGCTATAGACAGATGTGGGAGTACAAGTAAACAATGAGATAACATTGGTCAGTATGGTAGGTGGTCTCTTTCTTGTGTAGGGATCATGGAAATGGAGAGTTTTGAAGAGGCATTTGAAGGTAGCTTGGTAGATGTTTATGGGGAGCACCTCCCAAACGTGGCGGGAGGGGCAGTATGGGAGAAAGCACCAACATGTTTGAAACTGTAACAAGTGGGCAGTGGAGGCTGGCATCACGGGCCAATGGGAGGTGAATATCGACAACTCAATAGTGAATAAGCAAGAGTTTGCAGGCGCAGGCTCTATGATATTAGTTGCACACAGAGCTAGTTGCTGCATTTGATCCAATCTGCACCAGGGAAGGGTCACTTTTCTTCTAAGACTTGTCAGCTGAAAATATATAATTTTCTGAATGTTAGGTGTACCTAAGTAGCTGGTCCTGCAACCTTTATTAACACTGAACACCCAGTGCTTCTGTGAGTAAGATCTGCAGAATTGATCCCTCGATAAATATTTTCCCAATTAATTACATATCTACTCAAAACTAATGGTTTTTTTTCTTTGGAGTTTTAGGTCACTCATCATTTCTTCCTAAAGGAGCCCCAGTTTATTTCTGAATCCTGATCATTTAGCTAATAAAGCAAAACTTTTAAGTGACTAATTTTATAAACAGTATTTTACAACAAAATCTTCTAACAGCTATCAGATTCTGATTCTGACAACCGCTTTTCACCAGCAATAAATAGCCCATTTGTGTTTGTCTATTCAGTAATATCAAGCAATATCTGACAAGATCAGATTTCTAGCTACCATCCTGCCTTGTTGTTCCCTCCACTGTGATGATTTTGGACAGGCCCCTTCCATCATAGTTTTCATGTCATACATCTTCTATTAAAAAAAATAAGTGGTTGGTTCTATTATTGTAACATTGGCACATTTTGGTCTCCCAACCAAAGATAGTAATAAAGGCCCCTATGTACCAGAGCTTTTAAGCACATGCTTAATTGAAACACAGGAGTAGTCCCCTTGGTTTTAACAGGACTCCTCACATACTTTAATTGAAGCATCCTCATTATTTTTATTCTCTAGGTTATCTGAAATTCTTATCTAATCCCACATCCTAAATTCATACAGCAACTGACCATCATCTTTATGATTTTATGAAACCCCAGTTGTACTTAGGATTGGGATGGCACCAAGAGCTTTGCAAAACGGAGTTGTAGCACTAACGCTAAATCAGGACTATGAATTGGTTTTATGTTCTGGGGTTTTTCAAATTGAACTCCCACTTTATTCCTTTGGCCTTGTAATTACATTAAGGAACCCTTCCTCCCCATCCACCTACAATGGGCCAACTTCTCCTTTCCAGTATAGAAAGGCAATTGCCACTGAAGTCAATTGAAGGGATCACACCAATGCTTGTAGAGTTTGTTCCTCTTACTGGATACTCTTAAATGACCACTTTTGAGGATGATTTTCACCCCAGCTGTCCGAGTACTTCTGATAGGTGATCATTTTGCCTAGGGGATGCACAAGATTGTATCAAACGGAAGTTATTGTCAAAGCACATTCACAGGGGATGATAACCATGGATCCTCATTACAGGAGCTTTATTCTCTCCCATTCATGCAAATGACTCAGTGAAGCTCAGTTACCCATTATCCCCCCCTGGTTTTGTTTGGTTTGCCCACCTATTAGGTATGATCTTAATTTAAGAGCAGAGCCCATTCACATAAGTTAAGCACATAGGTAAATGTTTGCAGAATCTGTGAGCTCTTTGACAGACATAATTCATCAGTTGCCTCTTCAGTGCATGTTCATCTGGGGTCTAGGCTAATTTTCAAAACAACACTATTTACATACAGCATGGGTAACCTCTTGTGATGGTGTCAGGAACACAAGTACTGTATCTCCTCCATGGTGGTGGTGGTGATAACAACTGCTGCGGCTCAGTAGCTAGTTGAAGGCATTTTATTTATTAGCAAGCTGGCCAAAAGTCAGCACCGAAAACTCAAACCACTGTCCTACGAATTGGCTAGCAGTGCCGTGTTCTCAGCAAATATCCCAGGGAAGATTGGGACGTTTTAAGAATCAGATTTTTTTAAAGTTTAACTTTAAATTTGACATTTGAACTTTTGTGGATAGGAATTGTTTTCCTTTGGAGGGGTAGGGAGGCCAGAGCTGCTAATTATACAATAGCCAAAGTAATACAGTGGTTGAACGTTTGAATCCTCCCTAAGTTACTCCATTAACTTTTAAAGTACTTTCCTTTAAATAAAGGCTTTAATTGCTTTATTATGTTTTGGGGTTTGTATATTACCCCTTTTAGCGTTAGGTTTTGCAGACATGTTTCAAGTTGGAGGAGAAAGGGTTTGATTTGTACGATGAGGCTAACGAGACACAATCAAAGCTGTGAGGCTTAAAATTAGACAACTGGGCTTTGCTTTGGTTTATAGGTGACTGAACTTCCCACCATCTGATCAGCTTTGCCTTGGGAAAGGGCAAGTTGTTTGAAATGCAGAAGCATTTTGCTCTTGGGGATTTTATGCATTTCATTCCCCTGTTGGCTCCTAGGGGACCTGAGCAAGACAAGCAGTGCCCTGACAAGTACAGGAGGTAGCCAAGTCTGGGTGGTTGGTCAAAAGAAAAGTCATCATGGGGTATTTTAGAGTCAGAGAGAGGAAAAGTAGGAAAATGCCAAAGAATCCCTCTCCCTCAAAACTAACTCACTAAAAAAATAAAATAAAAATGGAGTAGGCATAGTGGAAAGATATAGTAACATGTATGTTATGCAAATACACTGTATTGTCCTGGCTTTATTGCTGATTGGTCACCCAGTTGAGTAGTTATTTTTAGCATGTTGCAACATGCATAGTAAAGGCTGGTAGATTCTCTAGCCCTTCTTTCCCTCAACCTGGTAGAAATTTAAATGTTTTGAAGGCAAACTTGACATTAGTCAAACTTGAGTGTCCCTTTTAAGTTCTAAAACCATTGTGTTGAACTAGCTTTGGAATTAAATGATTAGAATAAAAGGACACGGACATGGAATATTGGTCATTTAAAAAATTCTTGCTTATTGATAAAGAACCCCTGAGAAGCCTAAAACTGAAATCTCCTTACTAAAAATGTTCCCTTTCCTTGTGCACAAGCTGTTTTGTTATTGTAGGATCACATTTGTTTTCAGGGGGAAATGGCATCATAGAATTATCAGGACTTTGCAAATGGATGTAGAAAAACAGACAGGCCATTGCACTGATGTAAAGAATGCACACACAAATAGGAAGAATGTTAGGTCTTCCCAGTGTCCGTTTGGAGGTCTAATCCTGCTCTCATTTAAATCAGTTGAAGTTTTGCCATTGTCATCAATAGGAGCAGGGGTAAGCCCCAGTTCAACAAAACACTTAAGTATATACTTAACTTAAAATGTGTGCTTAAATTATTTGCTAAATTGAGGCCTCAATTATAATTATTTAAAATATCACTGGCAGGTTAAAATATATTTGTTAAAAATCCTCATTTCCTTACTAGTGTTAATAATACTAGATCATTAAAAGCAAAAGAATTTTAAAAATCCAAATTACTTTTCAGATGTTTGAAGTTTGTGTACTTCACCTTGGACAACAAAAACAGGCTAGTCACTTTCACTTTTGGATCTAGTTGCTCTTATTTTTGGTTCCTGTGCACTGTAATTAACACAATTCTGCCGTGTTTGCATGGAAAATATTGGAGGAGAGTACTTAAATCCAAATTAAAAATGGTTTTCAGTGAAATAAAAAAATCATAAATTCCATATTAGGTTTTGGAATTTTAGTTTGAACAAAGCACAATTTTTGGGCCTAAAATATATACATATATTTTTGTAATATTCATTGTGTCAGGATGCCTACAGCTTGGTATAGATTTCCCCCCATTATTTAAATAAAATAAAGTAAATAAATAAAACGTTCAGTATTGGGGTTTGATTCAAAGGTAAGATTTTAAGGGAGTAGTTTATAGTTGTATTTCTAATTTTATGTAATCATTTCGCAAAGTGGTATTTGCTGGTCACTCTCTGTATGGCACGTAGAGCTTTCTGACATAATAGCTATTTTAAAAATTAAATCGATTTCAACACAACTCTGCAGATGTTGTAACATGGGGCAGCTGCTCCTGAGCTGTGCTAACAATGTGAAGGAGGAAGACTGCAAAAAAGTGAGTTTTTAAGTGTCTCATTGAAAGGTAAAATTGTTTCAGCGATATTATTACTTTTTAAAAATACATTAAAATGAATCGCACATGCAAAAGTCTTTCCTCCTCCTTCTGCCAAAGGGCATAATCTTTCACCAGTGACTCTGTGAGTTTTATCACTGGTGTCAAAGGTACAGAATCAGTCAGAAATGAGTGAGAGACTTGAGGGAGAAAACCTGGGTTACATTTTGCAAAAGGCATAATGAGGAATAATCATCAATGTTGCTATTTTAAAATGGCGAAACATGCACGTCAGAAATTTAATATTTAAAAAGGAAAAAGAGCACAAAAGGTGCTGGAACTAGGGGTGCCGAGGATGCTGCTGCACCCCCTGGCTTGAAGTGGTTTCTATCATATACAGGGTTAACAGTTTGGTTCAATAGCTCTCAGCACCCCCACTATACAAATTGTTCCAGCACCCCTGCATAGCACACACTTTTTAAATGTAATATTAATACGTTTGCCCTGAGAAATGATGAGAAAAGTCATGCTCTAGCTATAGAAAAAAGACAAAGGTCACAAATATATAAACGAAAAAGGGAAAGTAATTTAAAACAAAATATCTATTATTTTACCAAAAAAGCTTTAAGCCATATAATAATTATTTACTAATAGTTTAAACCCATTAAAAACTTCACACTCCTGTGCTATGACTAGGGCTCTATGATACAAGTAATAATAATAACAACTGGACAATTGTAAAGCCACATTTGTAGTAAAAGCCATGAAGGAATGGAGTCCTTTTGTCGAATCTGTCTCAGTCATGGGCTCACCTGTCTGACAAAGACCATGGCTTTTAATGGAAGCCAAACCTCTAAATTCCCCAGAATGTTTATCACAGAAGTTGGAGCCAGAACAAACATACTGCCAGACCTGACCAACCTCTGACTTTTGGACTGAGATTTTGGCATATAGGGAATTTCTCAAAACTGTCTCCAAAATCTTGGACTTTTGGTAGTGGTGCTGAGGTTACAGGTGCTGGGCGGAGGATGTATCCATATCCAAATGTGAAATAGACTAAAGCAAAGATTCCCAAAGTGTGGATCTGAGAAAACCAAGTGATCAGAGTATTTACTTAACTTTCCTATGATTACTTTCTAATGTAAGCAATTGCTTGTAACAATCTCTATTAAAATGTGGTCCATTTTGCACAAAAGTTTGGGAACCCTGGGTCAGAGGTGCAAGAAGACAGTGAGTTCCTGTCTAGCCAGGCCCAAAGGGGACAGACCTCACTATTGTCCTTTTAAAAAAAAGGGGGTAGGTATTATTTTAGACAGTTCAAAAAGTTCTGACATTGTCAATTCTTTTTCAAAGGAAAGTGAGCAAACTGGGAGTAGCCGGCCAAGGGGTAGTAGTGGTGGCTGGTTCCTCAAGGGGAAAACCTCAGGCTTTTCAGTTTCTCATTGTAGGCAGGTAGCCATAGAGCCTCGGCAATCCCAAGTATTTCACTTGAAAGATAAGCAAAATCCTCCCGCATAGGCAGCAGTGAGATTCCTTTACCACACAAACAAACCCCACAAACACAAAAACCCACCCTGAAGTGAGGCGTGAGTGAGCGTGACATTTGGCAGAAGGTCTCCTAAGTAACTTGCAAAGGAAAGATTTGCAGCACCTGGCACCGTTTCCCCCCCACCAGGTATTGCACAGCAGCACTCATTGTTGTGATTCCATTTGGCTACAATCTCCTCCTACTCCATTGAGAGGGGGCGGGGAGTGGGTTGTTTGTGTGAAGTCATCGCCACCGTCACAATGGGCCGCACCACCCCCTCCTCCCAGGCTTCCCGCGCGGGCCTTTCTCCCTTAAAAGGACAATGGGGCGCGTATGCAAAAGAACTCGATTGAGTAGAATTGAGCCGTGGGAACGACGCTTGCGCAGAGAGAGGGGGAGGAAAGCGAGCTATGTAAATGAGAATTGACTTTAGGAGCAGTTGCATGAAGACCCGGGGAGCTACACAACGAGGTTGCGCGTTCCGCAGAGGAGGGGGGAGCTCATCGCACACAACACACCACGCTATTGATTTGTTGGGGACTGCAGTTCAGAGGTAAGTGATTTAATGTTTTTCTCCACTTGTGAATTTTTTTACTAAACCAAAAAGTGAGACGCCTCTTTGATAAAAGCAAAAAAAAAACCCTGAAACCAATCAGCCGTTCTATTCAATAAAACAAGTTATTTTTGGAGGTTGCCTTTTACTGCAGGAAAAACACTTTCCTGTCCGAAACAGTTTTGACACCCACTGCCCTGTGTGCGGCATCGATTTTTCGTTCTTTTTTTGAAATAATAACTTGAGAACTATAATTTCAAATGCTAACAGTGTAGCGAACATGCCGATTGCATTGTTCCAGATCCAGCTTCGCACTGGGACTTAAAGTGAAATCAAAATGTTCTCTTCCAAAGAGAGAGGGCGAGTTAATTCCTGAAGATATCACTGGAAAAGTGATCCCAGGCAATTCTGTTGGTTAGAGAAACTGTGTACCCAGTTCAAGGTGTTACCGGGAAATATCAGTTTAAGGGACATTCTTCCAGGAGCCGTAGTAAGGGGGAGTGTATCAAACCGTCGCTTAGTGAATGTTTTGAGTGGCTCGAGAACCTTTTCTTAGTGCACTTTGTAATGAGGTGGAAGCTGGAAGATACAATGTTCCTTCCAGTTTGTAAATTCAAGTTAAGTGATTTTGAAAGAAGAATGTGGGCTTGTTTGGTTTATTGGGGGGGGGGGGGGGCGGGGGAGACAGTGGGGCTGAGATTAGCTTGGCCTGTTGTTGGTGCTGCTTCCCAGGTCTGTTGCGGCCCGTTACTGTATGCACGCGGTTTGGCATTATTTGCTCAGCTTGGGCGAGAGATGCGGATGTGATAATGAGAAAAAGAAGGAATCCGGGCGCCTAAATCGCTAGGGATTCCAGAACCCGTTTGGGCTTTAGAATGGTTACGAGAGAAAAGTTCCATTTTCGAACGTTCTCCGGGATCTTGTACATTTATGTTACTAATTATACACCTGTAGCTTTATTTTTGAGCGCAGAGAAGTTGTTGCGTCGTGAGTGGCAGGAGGCAATCATTGCAGTGTCAATGTAATTTTTCTCTCTCTCTTTTTTTTTTTTGGTCGGGGGAGAGGAATGGGGAAATTGTTGTCTTGACTTGGCTTGTTTTTAGAAAGGGTGTCGGATTTAGCGCTCAAGTGACCTGAAATGGACAGAAATTGTGTGTGTGCAATCTGACATGACACGTGCGCAGGTTGCAGGCTTGCTTTAGTTTTTAACCTTTTCTATTGCAAATGCCTTGTTATCGATCAGAGTGGTGTCCTGTTAGCGTCAGGACAGTGTGACTTTATGGTGATGGCGTCTTACCACTTTCAAAGCAGAGGGCGAGTGAAAGTAACTGCTTTTCTTGTCTCCTCTTTTAGTTAAACTGTTTCCATGTAGAACGCAACGAAGTTTAACTTGTAGTTACATTCTCCATTTCGTGGGGGCTTGTTTTTTCTGGTCGATCAGGAATCTTACTAGTTAGCACGATCTTTAAATCTCTTGATGCATTTCGCAAAACAGTCGACATCTCCTTGATGCTGCACGTAGGCAAAACCAGGCTGAAGGGAAAACAAAGGGCTTGCATGTGCTGCAGGCAGTACTAGCTCTACAACTGCGTGACTGCAATCCAGTCTGCTCACCGAAACACGGACTGTTATTAAACGACAGGGAGAGGACGGCTGGCGGGGGAGTTGATGCGACAGATTCGTGTCTTGGGGAAGTTTTGAGCTTGACTTTGTGTCTGGAAGACTTTTGGGGAAGTTAAAGTTTAGGGGCACGCACGCTGCTGTGAGGTTACCATGCTGTGTGCAGGGAGGAGGCGGCGTGTTTGTGTGTCTAAAAGCATGCAGGAGAGGAAGCGCCTTTCACTTTTCTGTGTAAAAGCTGCAGATTAGTCCACGCACGGAATTGCAGCTGCGCCGGTCCCGAACGCTGCTTAATGCTGGGGGTTGGTGCGGACGCTTTAAAGGGCTCTTCGCAGCGGTCCCTCGGCTGTGTGTGTGTGTTTATGGGAGGTCTGTAGGGTTCCCTTTGAAGTCGAACTGTTGCCATGTTTGAATTACGTCAGGGTGAAGCCATGAGGAACCAGCTCCAACCTCTCCGCAGCGGTAGCAGCAAGCGGCAGCAGCTCAGTGTAGGATGAGGTGAGTGAAGGGCCCTGTTGGGCAGCACGAGCTCTGTGCTTGTGGGTGAGCGGGTGCAATATTCAGGAAGTGCTGTCGAGCTGGGGGGGGGGGGGCGTTTTCGCCCCTTTTGTTCCGGCAGAAAACGCTGTGGAGTAACTTTCACTCGGGGCTTGGCCGGCGGGTGCAATCTTGCCCGCTGCCGTCACGCACCTTTTCCCCTGCCAAGGGCGCAGCCGCTAATGCATCTTTTCCACGCAGCCCGCGCCGTGGAAGACCGCAGCAAAGTAGCGTGAGAGAGGAAGGTGCGTGACTGCACCTTACGTGTCACTTTTCCGTGCGTGTGTGTGGCTGGCTTCGGGAAATCAGTGCCGGCGACTGTGACCCGATTTCTCCCCGCCTAGACTGCAGCCAGCACTCGGGAGATTAGGAGCTGGCTCGTGGAAATGTCCCCTTTCCCAAACCGCTTTGCCATAGCAATCCTCCCCCCGCCCCCTGCCTCCAAACACTGCTAGTCCTGGCGGAGGGAAGACTTTTTGTTTTTAAAGCATAATTCAAGGCTAGTTTAAATTGCATTTACCGGCTTTGCAGATAAAGAGTTAAAAGGTTGGGGCTGCCTGTTTAAATATCCAGCAAACGTTGCTGGGGTCCGATTCCAGTTTCCGTGCTTGCCTGCTAGGGACTCTCCTATGTTTCTAATGGCTCCTGCGTTAAATTTTGCCCCAGTCCTGAATAGTTCTGAATGGTGCCTCTCCCTTATTAAATGGCAAGCCTAGGCATTTTCGCTGAGTCCTCGGGACAGTGATTGTGTTTTGCAATGTGCTCTGAGGAACAGACGTCTCTTCCCGCAGCACACCATAGCACACTTGATTTTTCTCCTTTTTTTAAATCCTCTTGTTTACCTCTGAAAAGGACTTGGTCACGCTGGGGACTCCTATGCCAGCCAGTGTGTGCCTGTGACCCTCATGCTTGTTGTCTACCTGATCATCATGGCCTCTTTGAAAAGTAGGTCGTCCTTGCTGAGGTGACTGGGGGTGGCTGGTCTTTGTTCCAGCAGGCAGTGCTTGTAGTGAGCTGCTGTGCACTGGTGCTGAATGCCCTGCTGATATCCCCCCCCCTTACCTTAACTCTAGTTTCTCCCTGGTTGGGGTATGGATGAAAGACAAAACTTTGCCTGGGTGTTCCTTTCGGTAGCCAGGCTGCAGGTAAAACATCTGCAGTGAAATCCTGGCCTCAGTGATATCAGTGGGAGGTCTGCCATTGACTTCAGTGGAACTAGGATTTCAGTCCTGACGAAGAATTTTGTGTTGTTTTTTTTTTTGTTTGGTTGGTTTTTTGGTCAAATTTTGAGGCTAAGTCATCTTCAAATTATGTGATTCAGTATTCTGTGTTAACTGGCAGTGTTGGTCCAATAACTACATAGTTTTCCATTTTGCCACCTATGTGTTCTATCATCAGATTTGGGGTGTCTGTTTACTGCAAGGGTTTTTTTAGGCAGAAAAATAACTGTAGAACTCCTTTTTTGTGATACCCCACTTTGTTATCATGCCCATTACAAATATCTTCAGGCGGTTACCAGTTTAGTTGTGGGGTTAAAACCTGAAACAGAACGTCAAATTAATTGTTTAATACAAAAAATTACAAAAAAGTGTGTTAATAACTTGGACAGGCAGTAGCCTTTCCAGACAAACCTACTTGTGTCATTTGGCATAAATGTCTATCTTCTTTTCTTAGTATGTTCACCCCCCAGTTGTATTACTGAAGGGATTTCTGTCATGGCTCTTCTTGTTTACCTTTTTTGCTGTACTATCTAGTTCAGAACAGTACACTGGTAGTAAGCAGTGACTAAATCCTGAATTCCTTCTGTATCCAAAGCTTCCTCTGACTGTCTCACTCTCTGTGGGGAGTGTTTTTTGTTGTCATTGCCCCTACATATAGTCTCTTTCCCCCCCCCCCCCCCCCGCCCTAGATTTTCCTCTATAGATTGGCAGTCCTCTGGGTGCAAATTAGGTGGTATTTGTTATGACTGCAAATGAAGAAAACACTGTAGTTTCACTTATTTAACATAGTTTGGCAAGCAGTTGATCCATAACATGATCCACTTGCTTTGAGGATTTTAAACAGTGTAAGCCAGCTGATATATGAAGTGTTGGAAGATAGTTGTATATGCTTTATAGCATTTCATAAGCAAGTTTATTACATATGCAATATGAGTGGCCTGATCTCAGACTTGTATGTATGTGTTCGTTTTTTTTTGCATTTATAGAATGTCTTTCAAATAGTTTCTAGGTGCATTTCCAGTAAATATCTGGGGAGTGGAGGAGAAGAACCATTAAATGTTACGAGGCCAGACTTTCAAAATTGCTCAAGTGTTTAGCATCCACAGCAGAAGCCAAAGAGTAGACTAAAAACTATAGTCAGAAATGTGTTTTTTCTTTTCCTTTAATTGAGTGCTGGTGAACGGTTATAAGATGACACCCGTGGAGCTTACTGTTTATCTATACCCCAAGCAGTGGTCCCTTTGAAAGGTGAGAAGCTGTATGTAGAGCATATGCAGAGGTATTGTGGCTTGTGCGTAGCTAGACCTACTGTACAAGACCTTATGGGTTTTTGAAATAGTCGGAGCAGATTTCATGAGATCCAGAGTACAGTGGGTGCATGAGGTTCCTGACTGACTTCAGTAATGTTGACAGGATTTGGGGCCTGATCCAAAACCCATTGGAGTAAATGGGAGTCTTTTATTTTTTTATTTTATTTTATTTTTCTCTCTCTGACTTCTGAGAGCACTGGATTAAGTCTTTGCCACATAGATAGGGCCCAATTGTCCTCTCGTTAAAGCTGATGGCAAAATTGCTTTTGAAGTTACTGGTGCAGGATCAGGCCTTAGGTGACAAGTGGTGGAATTTTCAAAAGCACCTAAAGACACTAGACCCCCCAGCTCCCACTGAAAGTCTGTGGGACTTGTGCTCTGTCACTTCTGAAAATTCCCCCCCCCCCCAAGTGTTAGTTGGCAGATGACTGTCATTTGAGAGCCTGGAGCCTAACATTTGTGGGGGTTTACAGATAAAAGTCTGTTATTTACTAGACGACTGTGTGTGAAAATGTAACTAAAATTCATATGAATTAAAACAAACTAACAGATAACAAAACCACCTTTAAAACCGTGGCAGTCTTGGGCCTTTTATGGTACATGCTGATGCTGAGCAGTTCTCTCTCTGTCACCAAACTGTTAGCAGGCAGACAAGGGGGTTGGTTCCCATATGCTATATAATTATTCATTTTTATCAGCACTCTGTGACTTAACACATTGTTACACTGGATGAGATTAATAGTTCTTAATATTGCCAGTTTCCTTTAAGTCTGAAGCAACAGTTGTTCGTGAGGCTTTTCACTGTTGGAAAACAGGTGCCAGAAGAAACAAGAAGTATGTGGTTGGAAGAGGTGGTTTGAAAATTGAGGGGATAACCGGAATGGAGGGGTGGGACTCCATTTCACAACTCTCAAGACTGGCTCTCCGATTACCAGATAATATGTTGGTGTTTGATCTATCAGCTCAAAGTCCAAATGGGGGTGTGTGTGTGGGGGAATTAGTCAGTTTACTTAACTAAAAAGGCGTTTGTATCATAAGTAAAGCACTTTACACTTTTTAACACAATAAAAAAAAAATCTTCACTGCTCCTGCTAAAATAGCCACGAGATATTTAACGATCACAAGTGCTCATGACACTGATTTTCAAATCTCATGTAAAAGACTGCACCTCAGAAAGCATGTGGTCCCAGACACAGTGCTGAGCCATTGGTTTGTACTGACTCAGATGAGCTTCGGTAGTGGAATCACCACCACCACTCATACAGTACCGCAGGTTTTCCTTGGAGATCTCCCATTCAAGGGTTGACTGGATTTGACCCTGGTTAGGTTATAGGAGGTGATAAGATCATGGCTCAAGTTGGAATGGCTGCAGATGGAACACCCCCACCACCACATTTTTTCCCTCTGAAAATCCTGTTTTTGTTTTTTGCCCAGCACACACCAGCTTTCCTGTAGTGGCAACTTTTTACAAAAGCACCAAAGTGAGTTAGGCACTAAGTTGCATTTTCAAAATGGTCTAAATAATTTAAGTGCCTGTGTCCCACTGAAAATCAATGAGATGGAGACATCTAGGTGACTTTTTTGAAAAATTTTACCCATAATAGTTTTGACATAGCTACTATACTACAAGTGGGTCAACCACCGTAAATAAATGTCAACCATTCTAATTTCATGACCAGGCCATTGGTCTGCCATTTGTATTTGGTACATGTTAAAGTTTCATTGAGTTCTGTGAAACCTCACAAGCACGGCATTGTTGCAGAGGACTAGCTGCACAGGAGTTGGCATACATGTTCTTGGAGGTAAAAACATTCCAGGTAATCTAGTTTTAACAGTTTTAACTTTCCCTGGGCCACATTGATGATAAAGTACAACGTTCACAGGGTGAAGTTTCATTCTAAAGTGCCGATACAGTACTGACTGCAGAGTACCCTTGAAATATTTCTTGATCTTTTCACCAACACGTATTGTGGGGTCTTTTGTTTTTTGTTTTTTTGGGAGGTGTGGTGAGTAGGTAGATGGGCAGATATTAAAAGAATTTATGTTGTGTGTGTGTGTGTGTATATGGAGTTTCAAGGTTGCACACTTCAATCCTAGTCTCCTCATTTTGCACTGGAACACTTTTTACATTGCTCTCTCTCTTTATGTGAAGATGAAAGTAGCATTTTTAGTTGACACTAGTTTTCTTGTTTATTTCCTTGGAGCCTTTCCACTTCAGACACCATTAAAATACAGTTGGTTACGGCCCAGTTTTAACTTCACAACTCTGTAGCGACGGTCTCCTTTTGGACGACGCACCCTTTTGGGGTGAGTGATTTCTTTATCAAAGATTCAAAGGCAGATAGATCCTCAGCTGGTGGAAATTGACATAACGCCATTGATTTCAGTCGGACTATACCAGTTTATTCCAGCCAAGGGAGAGGCCTGAAGTATTTACTAGGGAGACTGGCAACTCCGCTCATGGCATAGGCTGTTTTGGAAGAAGTCATTGTTCTCATGTGCAGGTGTGCATTCCAGGGTTTATGCTCTTTCCTTTATTTCAGTATCTTTTAAGAAAATACTCTTGGATATTTCGCTGCTTTATCCATGTGCAGTAGAAATCATTGTGAGATTTTGCTGACAGGAGCAGCCTGCATCAATATGTGTGGGCCAGATCCTCAGCTGGTGCCAACCAGTGTGACTCCACTCACTTCAAGGCAATTACGCTGCTTTACACCAGCCAAGAATCTAGACCATTGTTGTGGGTCAGAGGAAGAAATCAGGTTAGCAGCATGGTTCCTTCTTACTCCTCTCTGCCCTTCCAAGTGAAGAATTTGGGCTGCGCAAAGGGTGAACGAGTTCAGGGCTGGAGCAGGGAGGCAGGAATAGAGCAGGTGCTGAGTGTTTGGAATGCCATCCCTCTGCTTTTCAGATAAGCTGCTTTCTTTGTGAAACAGCCCATGGAATGTTTCTCTGCAAGTGTCACAAATTTCAGGTGTATGTTTCTTTTTGTTTGTTTAGGTATAAAAATGGAATTATATATGTCTTTGAGTTTCTTTTCTATTTTGAAGGTGTTTTTCCCTTCAACCTCGGTGGTCAGAAGAATGCAGAAGGAATCTGGAAAGGCAAAAGGAAATAGCCACCCTTCCCCATTTTTTAGAAAGCAACCAACCGAACAACAATAAATCCCTGAAAGTTAGCTTCTCCTTCCCTTGGAAAGATTAGAGTTCAGGATTCACAGTTTATTTCCAAGTTGAGAGGATTTCATGCACATCTGACACAGAGCAAGCATTTCTGTGTTCCTGCTTCTCATGCAGATGTTCATGTTAGCATCAACTTTTGCAGAGGGAACTCTGATCCCCAGTTCTTGTCCTGACTAGTCCATAAAAGTGGAAATAACTTTGTGTGTGGTGTAGGCTAACTTTGTGCCCAGCCATGCGTAGATGTGCAAGGAGTCTTTTCTTCCCACCTTCCCCTATCTCATGGGCTGACCCCAGATCTGTTAGGCAGAAGGGGCTCTGCTTCCTGAAAGTGTTTCTGATGATACTAGCAAAGGGGGTGGGGTGTTGGCCCTGTACTCCCCTTATCCCTCCAGGCTCACTGGTAAAATTGCAGAGGAGAGTGCACCCTGCATCCTTTCAGATTGTGGCAGAATTGCTGCTGAGCAAGAATTCAAGTAGATGAGAGTAGGGGGAGTGCAACTCCATCTTCTTTGCTAAAAGAAAGGGGGAAACTCCCGCAGATCCCCTTCCTGTGTGGCTGGTACAGTGAGCACTCCCACACCTGCTTCGGTCTACTTCAACTACTGCTCTTAGAGTACAAGTGTGTTTTTCCCCCAGAGATCCAGGAGGAATCCTGTCTTGCCTCTGCTGGAATTCCTTGCCGCATAGCATCCCCTTCTGACTCCCACATGGCTGGTAGTTTAAAAGATGAAATCTAGTGGATTTAAATATAACAGGCCAAATCCTCAGCTGGTGAAAACTGATGTAACTCCCCTGAAGTTAAAGGAGCTACACCCGTTTACAGCAACCAAATATCTGTCCTTCAGTATGGATACATTTCAGTCTGCACGTTCAAGGCCAGATCCTCAGCCAGTGTAGATGCTGTGCTGATTTGCACTAGCTGAAGATCTAACCCAAAGTTTCTGATTTGGGATCTTAAGATACAAAACTTTACAAGATAAATCTTTTAAGGTCCTAGTTATGCAGTCTTTAAGCATGCCTCACTCCGATAGGAACTAGGTGTCAGCAATGATTGGGCACATAATTACAGCTTAGAATGGAAAAGCAGACACTGCTTTAAGTATAGCAGTGCTGGTCAGCGCCCTTAAACTCCAATGTGATCTATATTAGCTATTGAATTCATCAGCTGACAGTATGTTTAGTGTATCGTTTCAAATGGCAACTGTGTGGATTAAATGTGACTCTGTACTGACGCCTTCCATTTATAACACTGCATTTGGACACAGATGTCAAAGAGAAATCTGTTATACTTGTGGTTTCTCTAGTAACTTTTTTTCTCAATCCAAGAATGACGTATGGTGATACTGTTGCTGTCCATTCATCAGCTGGGAAACAGATGGCACTAGTTTTTCCTTCTATTGAAATTTGGCGCTGAAAGGCTGTGCCTGTGAGAATGGAAGCAACAATCCCACAACAGAATATTTACTATAAATATCTGACGCCAATCCTTGTTCAAGTGTTAATTGTAAAATGGTGATTCTTGTCCCACTACAATATAAATACTTGGTAGTAGCAGAGACATCCCACATTTCCTAGCGACTCAAGCTTACAAATGTTCCCCAAGTGAACAATCAAGACAAATTTCCAAGACCAGTTCCATGCCTCTCCTGTAAAGATAAAGGTTTTTGTTACATGGGTTATTAGGTTCACCAGTGGGACAGAAGTACCAGCAGCCAGTACCAAACTTTGTAAAGTGAAGCATACCAAGCTGGAGGCTAAACGTTGAGTTGCCATAAACAAAACCTAAAATAACTGTTACAAACTCCCAGGTGAATATGTTGACTGGCTATCTCAAAAGGCTTGGTAAATACCATACGGTCAAGAGACTTTTGAAGGGGCACATTGAATGGTAACAAAATATATAAGCAGACATGCAGAATATATAACTCCTTAGTGCCTGGAATCATGTGTGTGGTGTTCCCCCCCCCCCCCCCTGCATCTTGTTAATCAGGGGAGACTAACTGGACCTACTTGGACATGTATAATGCCCATTGGCTCTACATTGTCATAGTGGGAAGACAGCCTAAATCTTTATTTATGTTTGTCTTGCTGCCCTTCTTAGCTTCCTGACTCACATTTCATGGAACCAGATTTTCCTCCCTTCTTTGCCAGAAATTACCCAGTACTGCAACTGGAGACTTATTTGTGCAAGAACAGAGTAGTTTTGAGCTTAACCAACCCTTGACACGCCATTCAGGTCACTTGTCCAGTTTTCCACAGGCCATAATCCAGCAAAGTACTCCTGGATGGCGGATGGCCCTCTTGCAGTCAACCTGGATGGCTCAGGAGTGGTGGGGTAGGATTTTGGGGAGCCTTCGCTGGCAATGTGCACATCTGTGAATGGCAGAGCCCAGCTCCTCCCAGGGGAGCTCCTGTGCCAGCACACCAGAATTTGAGGACCGGGCAGGTGGATCAGCTGCTTCTATTCTTCCTTCACAGAAGTGAGTGAATGGCTCAAAGCCAAGTGCAGCCCTGAGGCTAGAATGATGGCTGTGCAATGGGCTGGAGTGGAGAGAGCAGTGGAGACTGCTTTTGTTCTAACACTGGAGGAATTCCTCAGCATGCCGGCTTGGGCTGTGAGCAGGAATCAGGATTTGGGCCTTTAGCAATTTCAGGCTGTCTGCCTGCAGAGTCAAGAAGGCAACGCTTTGTAAGTCACATTTGGGGACTTACCTCCTGAGTGTTAGGGCTTGAAACCTCATCTTTGTTGAAAATGAATGCTTGGATTCTGTAGGATCGACTGGTGAAGTCCCTGAGACCTGGCAGGGAGTTTCCCCTTGCCACTGATGAATGGGCAAGTGGTTTTGTCAAACCCAGCTCTTTGGAGCCTAGATTCTGTCTTCCTATGTGTTTGTACAGCACCTATCGCAGCGGAGACCTGAGTCTGATCGGTGGCATGGGGTGCTACTGCAGCAGAAATAATTAACTGGTTTAATGAACTACACCAAAATATAAACCATTTTGTTTGGGTTTAAGCTGCTAAAAATCCAGTTACTCTTTAGGCAGTTTGTAGTGAGAGTGTGTGTTTGTTTTTATACAAGACTCCAAATCCTGGTCTTCTCCATTGGGGTCTAGAAGAGCTGTTGGTTAGCTTAAACCCTACTGCGATGTCTTCCTCCAGATCCTTTAAAGAGAGAGCCCTAAGAGCCTATGTGGGGCTGCAACTACTTGGGGGGGGGGGGGGGGGGGGGGAGGAAATTCATGTGTATGTAGAGAGCTAACACTAGGCCTAGGCTGACCGTTTGCAGCTCTTCAGCAGCACCTGTTAATTTGCTTGGTTTCTCCCAAACAATCTTCTGGATTATGATGGAGTCTCTGACAATGTAATCACTTGGTCTCTTGGTTTTACGATAAAAAAACAAAAACTCTCAGACCTTATCTTATTTGTGTCACCTTTTTCTTTTTTTGGGTCTATACGTTGACTTCTGTTCCAGCTGAGAAATCCTATCTGTTGAACCTTCCTCCTACTAAGCAGCTATTCCTTTTCTGTGTAGTTTGGCTGCTTGTTGTCCTTGATGATAAGCAGCAGAGGGCAAACCTTGCTTACTAAACAGGGTTGTATAAGCCAAAGTTACAACACTGTTGGTTTAAAAATTCTTTTTGAAATGGTACCTCTGTGTTTATGACATAGACTAGTTCCAATTTTTGGATGGCCTGTAAAACCTTGTTTTGCATTAAGGCTGAGTCAGATAATAGCTTAAGCATGTGTGTAACTTTGAGCACTGGAATGGAGCTACTCAAATGTTTAAAGTCATCATGCATGTTCTTAAGCGCTTGGCCAGATCAGGGCCTAAGTACAGTTCCACTCTGGAAAGTAACTGGGGGATGAGGGCAACAACATCTTGGAGCTCCCCTTTTATTGTTTTTGGAGTCCCTGGGGGGCGGGGGGGAATTGAACTTAGACATAAAAAGTTGTTTTCTAACCAGAAGTCAACAAATACCTCCATTGCACATTAACTGCATCTATAATGTACTTCAGGATTACTGGTTGTGGTATGCAAACCAGAGAGCCACAACTTAGTTTGACGATATGGGCAGTTAGGAAAAACTTGTGAACTGAATATTTGCTATGGAGTCACTGAACATCAGTAAACAGAGAACCCTCCCTCCTTCCCCCCCCCCCCGTCGTTTCTAAAGTGGCTCTTAAGTGTTAAAACAATTTTGTAGGTGACCTTGTCACATGTCTGGGTTTTCTTAATACCCTCTGCTTTGGGGTGCAAGAGACATCAACTATTTGTGCTTGACCAAGGTAAGCCTATTCTGAACACCTGTTGTCCTCAGATGCACTGTGAAATAGTGACCATGCATACCTTAGCAACTCCCTCCGAGTGGTGTCTGTTCTGGACTGTGATGTAACATCAGTTTGCAAAGTTGCACATGAAGCTGCTCCTCCCTTTAAATTATCTTTGAGCTGTATCTTAAAGTGATAACAATGACTGTTTCTGCTTGTTCTACAGGCTCCAGCAGAGAAGAAAAAATGTTTGGTTTCCATAAACCAAAGATGTACCGGAGTATAGAGGGTTGCTGTATCTGCAGAGCAAAGTCTTCCAGCTCTCGTTTCACTGATAGTAAACGTTATGAAAAAGACTTCCAGAACTGCTTTGGGTAAGATCTCCTGCTATTCAAAATTGGGTTTACATTTTAGTTAGTCAGGATTTCTGTCTCAAAGCATGAAAAGTTATCAACCTCACTCAAAGCAAGTGAAAGTACTGAAGGCTCTGACCAGAATCAGGCCTAGTGTAGTCTTCAGCTTCCTCATACTTCTACCACGAGGGGCAGTCAACATTGGGCCAGATCCTCAGTTGGTGTAAATCAGCACCGCGGCATTGACTTTAGTCAGCCTCAGCTGAGGACCTATGCCCTCTGGTTCTCTATTGCAAAGTGCTATCAAATCAGAGTGGAAACACTTTGCACTCCCTTTTCACAGGTGTTAATTGCTGTACAAGGTGTAAAAGAATGCAGACGTCAGGTCTATGGGAGTTTTTCTGAGGCCTTGGCTACGCTGGCGGTGTACAGCGCTGTAACTTGCTGTGCTCAGGGGAGTGAAAACACACACACACACACACACACACACACACACACCCCGAGTGCAGCGAGTACAGCACTGTAAAGCGCTAGTGTAATCCGATCCTGCAGCGCTGCACGCTATTCCCCTCGGAGAGGTGGAGTACATACAGCGCTGCAACAGAGCGACTACACTCGCTCCTAATTACTACTTTTATTACATTTAACACTTTTTTTAGTGTTTTACTTTGTAATTAGCCATAGCAATTAGTGCAACAAGATTGAGATTCTAACTTTCCATAAAAGTATTTATTCCCCTTCTCAGCCCAGTTTGCTTAGCTATCATGAGATTTTAGGCCACAATCCTGGGAAGACTTACGCCTGTGATTAGTTTTACACACGATTAGTCTCATTGGCAACACTGGCACTACTCACATGTTAAAAATTATTCACTTGAGTGATCCTTTGTAGGATCAGGCCTCTTTGCCTTTCTTATATTTCTTTGTCAAGAAATGATTTTTCCCATGAGTCTTTATAGTGACTTCTACTGACTGCTGTCGTGTGTGGTGGTTTTTTTTTTTTTTTTTTTAATGTAAAAGCTGCTACATATCTGCATGCTTGCTTGCTGCTGACCTTGGCTAAAGGAAGGCTGTGCCACAGTCCACTGCATTTTTATTTAAACTGGAGTTTTGAAGCTTGCAGTATGGTACATGCTTTCATTTTTATGCTTTATTCAGTATGTTTGGCAAAGTAGAACCTGCAGACTTACCCTGGGTCATCAAAGAATGACTTATCTAACCCAGACATGTCATTCACTTCTATGGTATTTCAAAGTCCTTTACTTAACTAGCCAAAAAAATTTCCATAATTTATCTCCTTCTTTGAATCATTCCAAAAAGATTTAACTGTAAGGGAAACATTTTTAACAAGCTTATTGAAAGCAAACAAGTGCGGTCTTCATGCCAATGTTTACAAGTTGTTAGGCTGTGCACAGAGCACCTATAGCATTCAGCAGGAGTGCAGCACATGGAACTCTTACAGGATCGGAGCTTTTATTTGAAATTATATGAAAAGTTCAAGAGCTGAATGGAGTGTTCATCAGATCAACTGGGATTACTTAAAAATGAACTTTGAAGGGATGAGGTTTGTTCTAATACAGTTAGGCCAAGATTCTCCAAAGTGTTGAGCACTTTTCTGTAGGGTAAGCACTTTTAAGGTGTCTCAAGTTGGATATTCAAAATAAGTGAGGTACCAAAAATCACTGGTCACTTTGGAAAATCTTTGCCTGAGAATCTATTGTCTCTCTCTTTATATTATTTGGGTTGATTACAAGAGGCTAAATAATAAACAGGGTCTTCTCTTGTCAGGCTCCATGAAGTCCGCTCAGGAGATATCTGCAATGCGTGTGTCCTTTTGGTGAAAAGATGGAAAAAACTGCCAGCAGGATCAAAGAAAAACTGGAATCACGTTAGTTGACAATTTTTTCTCCTCTCTGTAATTCATGTTCCCTTTCTGTCCACTCCACTAGAGAGAGACATCAGGTGTTTTCTCTTGACTCCTCAGAACCTGTAAAAGCTGCTCTGAAGTGTGACTATTCCCTGCCTTCAGATGTCTTATGTGTGCAAGATACAAGTGATTGTTGGAGACAGTTCTCTTTTTACCACCTCATTTTCACATGCTCATAAATTTCTCCAGAATCCTCCCTTCAGACTAAATATTCCAGACTTGGCCTCAGCCCAAAGATGAATTCTTTTTTTGGAAAGTTTGAACAAGCAAGGTGACTTGCTTAAGTAACATATAAATCAGCTTGGCTTAGTGAAATACTTAAAATGACTGTGTCACAGTCATTCCCACTCTCTGATTTGATATATTAATCTGCTCTGGGCCTGCGGTTGAAAAAAGCCAGTTTTGTGTGTGTGGGGGGGGGGGGGGGTGCGGTTTAGTCATCAATCTTTTCAGGAGAGTTTTTGGCAGCAACAAGGGAGCTAAACCTGCCATTCATTGCTTGGGGCTTGCCTAAACACAGAAGTTAGCGTAAATTGATTTAAAAGCCTGTGCAAACCCAGTGTGGACACTCTTCTGTTGGTTTAAATGGCCTTAATTAAAGGTGTGAGCTAAACTGGAAGCCTTTTATACACAAGAAAGTTGCAGTTGTTTAACTAAAGCTGTTGTTTTAAACCAGTTTTACTTTCTCATGTAGACTAGGGGCATGGCTACACTTGCAGATGTAGAGTGCTTTGAGTTACCAAAGTGACCAGTGATTTTTGGTACCTCAGCCTTTGGAGACAGCACTAGGGAAAGCGCTGCAGTCTGTCCACACTGACAGCGGCAAGCACACTGGCGTGGCCACGTTTGCAGCACTTGCAGCAGCATTGGGAGCAGTGCATTATGGACAGCTGTCCCACATAGCACCTCTTCCCATTCTGGCGCTGTGGGTTGTGGGAAGGGGGCGGGGCATTCTGGGTCCTGTCCCAAGGCCCCATGATGCATCAGTTCACATCCCAGCAATCCCTGTGCTTCCATCCACATTTGGCGCCATCTTTCAACATTTTTTTTTTTTTTTCTTTTTGTACTGCGCGCACTGTCTTCCGTTTCGGTCTGCGGGAATGAAGCCTGAACTGCTGAGAAATATGCTGAGTCTTGCCAGCACGTCACATTTGGCAGTCGAGTTACTCCTTAAGATCCCAATTGACAGTGAGGACTCCAACGATGATATCGACTCGAATAACGCATACGACACAAGATTGCTTGTGGCATTCACGGACATGCTCACCACTGTGGAACGCCACTTTTGGTCTCAGGAAACCAGCACTGAGTGGTGGGATCACATCGTCATGCAAGTCTGGGATGACTAGCAGTGGCTGCAGAACTTTCAGATGAGAAAAGCCACTTTCCTGGGACAGTGTGGTGAGCTCGCCCCCTCCCTGCGGCACAAAGTCTCGAGATTGCAATAGCCACCCGCTTCTCCACAAGCAGGGCAGCTCTCAGTCTGGAAGCTGGCAACTCCAGACAGCTACCGATCAGTCACTAACCAGTTTGGAGTGGGAAAGTCGACCATTGGAATCGTGTTGATGCAAGTTTGCAGGGCCATTAATCGCATTCTGCTCAGAAGAACCAGGACTCTGGTAACATGCAGGACATTGTGGATGGCTTTGCACAAATGGGTTTCCCTAACTGCGGAGGGGCGATAGATGGGATGCATATTCCAATTCTGGCACCAGCCCACCTAGCCTCCGAGTACATTAATCGGAAGGGGTATTTCTCTATGCTTCTCCAGGGGCTTGTGGATCACTTTGGGCAATTCAGTGACATTAACGCAGGCTGGCCCAGAAAGGGGCCGTGACTCACGCATCTTTTGGAACACTGGCCTTTTCAGGAAGCTGCAAGCCAGGATTTTTTTCCCCAGTCCGCCATAGGGGAAGTGGAAATGCCCATTGTGATCCTTGGAGACCCCACTTACCCTTTAATGGCATGGCTTATGAAACCCTACACAGGGAGTCTTGACAGCAGCAAGGAGCGGTTCAACAACAGGCTGAGCCAGTGCAGAATGACTGTGGAGTGCCCTTTTGGCCATTTAAAGGGCTGCTGGCACTCTCTGTATGAGAAGCTGGACCTGACCGATGACAACATCCCCACGATTATTTCCACATGCTGTACCCTCCCCTAACATTTGTGAAGGGAAGGGTGAACAATTCACTTAGGCAGGGAACTCAGAGATTCAACACCTGGAGGCTGAATTTGAACAGCCAGAGAGCAGGGCTATTAGAGGGGCCCAGTGCGGGGCTGCAAGGATTAGGCTTACCTTGAGGGTGCAATTTGAGGCTGAAAGCTACCAGTAATGTCAGGCGCCCTGCACGGGCGTGACGTGCAGTGGTTCCAATGTTAGTAGGAAGCTGTTTTGCTACGTTGACTTGCAGTGCCTTTTGCTTTCCTGGGCTAAGGTATCTTTTTTTTCTTTATTATTGCATGAAGTATGTTTTCAAAGCCAAAACATTCATTTATTGAAAAGAAACACAACTGCTTGGGAAACAAAGGGCAAGGGGGTGGGGTGGGGGAACAGTACAATCACAGATTTGCATATGTCCTGTTATCATACTTTGCCTTTCTGTCTGGAGTGCTGTGCAGTGAGTGCTGCACTTCAGGATGGCTATACTGCATAGTGATGGGGGCTGAGTGCTGTGGGTAAGGGTCGTAGTTTTCAGGGCTGGGTGGTGAAGCTACAGGTGTTGGAGGCAGCTGGTCGCGATAAGAACCTGGATGTTGGGGGAAAAGTGGGTTGGAGGTGACATGGGGGCACAAGGGAAAGAGTTTTGGGACAAGGGCTGGGGTAGGGGAGGAGAGGGGCATGGTAGTGCTCCACCTGCATGGCTACAAGCGTCTGGATCAAGTGTGCTTGGCACTCCATAATGCTTATCAGCCGCTCCGTGCTTTGCTGCCGGAGCTCCGCGCTTTTGTGCCAGCGCTCCTCATTCTGCTGGCGGATCCTCCTTTAACTCTTCCGCCACTCCTGCACTTTTTGATTTTCATTAAGGGACTGCTGCATGACTTCATGCAGCATGTCTTCTTTGCTTTTATTTGGCCTCTTCCTAATTCGTTGGAGTATTTCGGCCGGTGATAACACGGACGGCTGAGATCTCAAGGTTGCATCTGTAAAGGCAAAATGAACACTTAACAGAGGAAGCATTGTAGACACCAAACAGAGCAATGATTCCCCCGTACTTAAGGGCAAGCACAGTCTACACAATAGCATAATTTGCCCATCCCAAAGCAAGCGCACATAACCCACGGGAGCCCCAAAATGGTGAGTAAGCACAGGGTCAACCGGGAACTGATTGTTTCACAGCTGTACTGCCCTCTGGGTTTCTGTGCCTTGGGGAGAGCCAACAGCTGCAGAGGGCCCCTATTCTGAGCACTCTCCCCACATTTTCCACAGGATGAGTTTGTCCTGGAAGATATCTCGCTGCTGAGGGTGACCTGGGAAGCAAGGTCTTTCTCAATGCGGCTTCTGGCCTGGCCCATATGCAGCATACCTGTGTGCAGCAATGGTTCCCCTGCCCCTCACGGCACAGTGGGTGCGGACATGTTATCCTGACTGGGACAAGGACCACAGTGGCTCTCCCAAGAAATCTGCGCAAGCGTGTTGCCCAACTTCTGGATGAGACCTTTGAAGAGATCACTGAGGCTGATTACCGCGATGTGAGAGAGCACATCAATGCCCTATCTAGGCATGCATTCAGCCCTAATCCTCCTCATCCCAAGAGCCCGCACCGAATAACTTCCTTCCCAAAATAAAAGCCGTTTACCAGGAACCTCCTCTGGTGTTTCTCCTTCCCCAAGCACTGGCCGCTGTGACTGGTTAACTTTCACCTGTCTTGAGAACAGCTCCTGGCTGCATGCATCTAGGGATTCCGGGGTGTCTTCCTCCTCCTCAGCACCCTTGCTCCCGCTTTCCTCCTCTTCCTCCTGCCTTGTTGAACTGGGCTCTGAAGTGTCCATGGTGGTACTTGGAATGGAGGTGGGGTCACCCCCCTGTATTGTGTCCAGTTCTTTGTAGAAACGGCAAGTCGCAGGGTCAGCACCGGAATGGTTGTTTGCCTCGTGGGCTTTGCGGTAGGCATTCCACAGCTCTTTCACTTTAACCCTGCACGGCAATGCGTCCCAGTCATGGCCCCTTTCCATCATGTCCCTTGATATCTGCCCAAAGGTATCGTAATTCCTACAGCTGAGCATAGCTGGGACTGGACAGCTTCCTCCCCACCAAACATTGAGGTCCAGCACCTCGCCATTGCTCCATACTGGGGATCGCCTGGCGCGTGGAGGCATGGTCACCTGGAAAGATTTGCTGAGAGCACTCCATGCCTGGCTGAACAAACAGGAAGGGGATTTTCAAAATTCCCAGAGAATTTAAAGAGCGGGTTTGACAGTTGGTCACCTGAGGGCAGGGCAGTAGAGTTCAAAGTGATGACCAGAGTGGCTAGAACAGGCATTGTGTAACACTTCTAGAGGCTGATCAGAGCGCATTAACAGACCAGGATGTCCACACTGGTGCTGTGGTGCTCCAGGGGGGCGCATCAAACGTTATTCCACTCGCCAAGGTGGATTACCAGGAGCGCTCTAGCTGCAGAGTCCGGGCGCTCTACATGCCTGGCCAGTGTGGATATGTCATGAGTTAGAGCGCACGGGGCTGCTTTAATGTGCTCTAACTAGCAAGTGTAGCCATGCCCTAGGCCTGATATAAGCCAAGTTGAAATGAGTGTCAACACACAAAATTGCACAAGTGAACTAAATTGGTTTAAAATATGTTTAATTAGACCAGAGCGGCTCTATCTGTAGATCAGGCCCTAGTTCTGATACAGAATTGTGGGCAGAGAGAATTAAATGTATCCATGCTGTATTTCAGGTGGTGGATGCAAGGGCTGGACCCAGTCTTAAAACAACACTGAAACCAAAGAAAATGAAAACTCTCTCTGGAAGCAGAATAAAGAGCAATCAAATCAGCAAACTGCAAAAGGAATTCAAACGGCACAGTAAGTGGACACAGAGTTTTAGGAAGGCAGTTTATTGCCAAAGTAGCTAATTGTTAATTGGCCTAATTAGATACTGTCCAATGCAGTCGGTGGTGGTTGGTTGGTTTGTTTGTTTTAAATGAGAAAATATTTGTTTATATAATCCTTTGCATCTTTGAATTATTTGAGGGGTGGGGGTGGTGGGAGACATGATGGACATCTGAGCTGGGTGGCTCAGGGTGGGGAAGTGGCAGATGCCAGGTGATGAGTTGAATTGAGGGAGAAAGCACTTTTAAGTCCCTGATTTCAGTGATTTGAAACTGTCCCAGAAAATAACTTCTTGGGCAGAAGTTTCATAGATGCTAGATACTAGGGTGACCAGACGTCCCGATTTTATCGGGACCGTCCCGATATTTCCTTGTTTGTCCCGCGTCCCGACCGACATGCGGTCGGGACAACCGGACAAACAAGGAAATGCCCCGAGCCTAGAGCCCGGAAGTGCTCGCACCCCCCCCCCTGCCCCGATTCCGCCCCCTCCTCCCCCGATTGGCTCCCTCCCCGAATCCCCGCCTCTTCCCCGGGCTCACCATTCCCCCTCCCTCCGCAAGCGCTGGAGGGAGGCCCGGAGACTCAGGGGAAGCGCGGGGCCGGGGTGAGTAACAGTCCGGCCTGGCCGCGAGCAGGACTCAGTCGGGTGGTTGGGCGAGGAGGGGGGCGGCCCGCGGGGCCAGGCGGCGGCTGTTGTTGTCCCCCCGGGCAGCGGGACTCGGGAGCAGCCGCTGCTGCAGCTCCCACTGCCGCGGGGGAGGAAGCGGCCATGGTGCTCCGCGGCTGCGGCGCCTCCGAACCCCCCGAGCCGGGGCCTGCTGCGGGGACCCAGCAGCGCGCACGCTGGGCCCAGCCCCTGGCCAGTCGCGTCTGGGCTGCTGCCCAGCTGGTGCTATCCCCCGGCGGCCCCGGGGCGGAGGCATCGGCCGCCCAGCCCCGTTAGTTCCCCTGCGGGACTGGGGGGCTGGGGCCTGCTGCCCCCACTCCGGGGCCGCCGCGGGATAGCACCAGCTGGGCAGCAGCCCAGACGCGACCGGCCAGGGGCTGGGCCCAGCGTGCGCGCTGCTGGGTCCCCGCAGCAGGCCCCGGCTCGGGGGGTTCGGAGGCGCCGCAGCCGCGGAGCGCCATGGCCGCTTCCTTCCCCCACGGCAGTGGGAGCTGCAGCAGCGGCTGCTCCCGAGTCCCGCTGCCCGGGGGGACAACAACAGCCGCCGCCTGGCCCCGCGGGCCGCCCTCCTCCTCGCCCAACCACCCGACTGAGTCCTGCTCGCGGCCAGGCCGGACTGTTACTCACCCCGGCCCCGCGCTTCCCCTGAGTCTCCCGGGCCTCCCTCTAGCGCTTGCGGAGGAAGGGTTTTTTTTTTTTTTTTTTTGGCCCCCCCCCCCCCACCCCCCCCCCCCCGCGTCCCGATATTTGTATTTGGTGATCTGGTCACCCTACTAGATACTGAAAAGACCTTGTTAAGGTATCCCTTTTTTTTCTTTAGTGCTTTGTGTAGTGTAATTTTAAGTGTCTCAAAGGATGGACTTCAGCCACTTCTAGGCAACAATTGTGATGTCAGCCCCATTGTGCTATTTACTGTATAGACACAGTCAGAAACAACCCTTGCAGTCCAAGGCCCAAATTGTGCAAAAACTTACCTGCGCACCTAACTTTGCGCATTGTGAGTAGTCTCACTGATAAGCGCAAGTCTTTGCAGGATCAGAGTCCAAATAGATACGAGTAATGCAGGGTGATGGGAAGGAAGTATTCTCCCCATTTTACAGATGTGGGGAAAACTGAGTCACAGAGGGCAAAATCCTGGCCCTGTGAGAAGTCAGTAGTTTTCCACTGACTGCGGTGGGGCCTGGATCTCACCCAGGAGATTGAAGTGACTTGCCCAGGGTCACACCAGAAATGTGTGGTGTATCTAGGAACTGAATCCAGAGCCTTCGGAGTCCCACTCTCTTACCCCAAGATCCCCTTGTCCTTCATGAAACGTTTCCATAATGTTGACAAATGATCATCTCTGAAATCTCGGAAGTGCTAACAGAGAGCAGCAATTGTCAGATGCTTTTTTTAATATTCTCACTGGCCATAATAGTGCTGCTTGTATCC